>NW_028245212.1:0-98429 GCF_964263255.1 Lissotriton vulgaris | reverse complement strand
CCGTATTACAAGTGCTATGGGATATATTGGCATATAGCAAATACACTTGATTCCCGTGCGTGGCGTTGAGGCCATTCCTCTTTTGGACCTGAAAGGCCCTTATTGAGCAAAAGAGATGCAAATGTTTTCTTTTCCGGGAAAATCACTTGAAGTCCACGTGCAATAAAGCCTTGCGCTGGAGAACATTTTCACATGGAGCGGCGAGGGGATTTCCTATAAGCCCTAAAGATGATGGCGAAGACTTGTTGCATGGGCGTGTGACTTAATTCAGCTGGCTGGGGACTGGAGCATTATCGATGGATTTTCACATATTTTTCTCGCGAAGCTTTTTCACCAAAGTTCATTTGGGCTCGGGGTTTAATTAACATTTTTGTATTCAAGTGTTTCCTCCCTAGGTTCTTGCAGTGATGATATCATTAAGGCAAATTACTTACACTGCAGCCTGTAACCGCACTGTCAGCTGGGGACACTGTTCGTCAAAGTGAATTCTTTCCACTTTACTCAAATTACATCATTTAATAGGGTGACACTTGTGATCTTTGGCAAATAATATTAGTATTTTCCGCATTGGTTTCATTGGCTGCCAAGTGTCATTGTTTCAACTAGATGAGCATCATTGTTAAGCGCTGCAGCTACGACTGGATCAGTTGGACGTGGAAGTGCCTAGAGTCGCACCAATTTACACAAGCCCTCGCAGCCACACCCACTTTGGCTTTTCAGTCATTCATTTTCACTTTATTCGTGGCGATGTTAGTCCTTTTGGCTGTTTTGTTTTATTGGCATTTATGTAGCGCTTTCTGCTGTTGGTATGGCACAGTACTGCTTGTTTATTCTGAGCGACATTTTGCACAGCATTGCATCTTGCACTATTTGGTTGTGTCTGTTGTGAGTAGTGATTCATGGTATATGATTAGGAGAGGATTGTTTTCTGTTAGGTTTAGAAGTGGTTTGTGGATGTTAATTTGAAAGTAAAGGGAGCTTGGTGTAGATACAGATCTTTCTTATGCAATGTGTGTATGGATGGGTGTGCCAGAGAACTTATCTTTTTTTCTCTTTAGTGCAAATGTTTCTACCAATACCGAACACAGGCACAATATGGGCAAAAGCAGTGCAAGCTCCCCAAAATCGAACCTAGAAATAGGGTAGATGGCAGTAGTAGTGCACCCTTGGAAACAACAGGTGTGATTCCTCTTCAGAGGCTCCAGGGCATAGCCTGGACCCACCTATGAGACCATGGAGCCACTGTAAATTATTCAATTACACTTGTAATATTTATTTAGCAGTGTTCATGCCTCTGAGACCTGGCCCTGCTGCTTGGTCTGACTCTTTGTTAAGAATCATGGTTTGCCGATTCCATTTTCCAGCACCAGATTTAATTTCTCATCTGCTGCGCCATTGAGCCTCTGAGCAACCAGAAAAAGAAGAAAAGTTAATAAAAAAATAATTCAGTCTTGTTTCTAGGTGCGTGTGCGAGTAAAAGTGTGTTTGATTGAGAGAGAATGAGATTAAGCGTGGTGTTTGAGTGTCAATGAGAGTGAGAATCAATGAGGGGGCGCGAGTAAGGGAAAGCGAGGTAGTGAGTAAAGTAGTGGGAGTTACAATGAGTGTCTGAGGGGGTGATTGAAAGGGAGTGGGAGTGAGTCAGAGGTGCGGCTATCAATTGTGCAGCTGGTGCAGTGGCACCATGACATAGATGCCCTGGTGCAGCTGCTCTCGCTGAGCTATTAAAGCAGAACAACTGTACCCTAAGAGTTCAGATCAGAGCACCTGTATACCAATGGTTGTGATTGAGGGTCAGTGATTATGAAAGTGTGTCTGCATGTGCATTTGTGTGCAAAAAGCAGTGTTAGTGTATGGGTGCTTTTGTGTGTTAAAGCACCCAAGGCAATTTTTGACAGTTATGAGGGGAACCAGTGGCAAGTATTACGCCTCACCACTTTCAGGGATCACCAGCCGCCACTGGTATTTCCTTCTCTTGAATCTCTTCACTGTTGCCTCACTATGTTTCTGTCATTCTGATTCTTCACTACATATTCGTCTAATACGTAGGAATTCCCCATATGGGATGCTGGAGAGGAGTGAAAGTTGATGAAAGCTGGTAGCTTCTAGTGTGGCATTTGTTGCAGTGCTCTTTCTGTGCAACGTTGTTTGAATTTGGTTATCCTTGATGTAAATCTCTGTGTCCAGGAAGGTCACTCGTTGGTTACTTATTTCATAAGTAAACTTCAATCTAGTCATGCTGTTGTTAATGATTTCAAAATATTCCTGGAACTCCAGAGTTGACCAATCCCAAATAATTAGTAGGTCGTAATGAATCGTATCCAGCTGACGATTTTATCTGTCATTCGATCATTGACCGGATTCCATGCCACCTCTTTCTCCTACCATCCCATTGCCAAACAGGCATAAATGTGGCTAAATGAAACTCCCATAGCAGTTCCATTATTTTGGCGGTATACTTCTTCACCAAATAAAAATATGTTTTTCGTCAGACACATGGAGGTCATGTCCAATAACATCTAATTATGTTTTTTATACTGCATGTTTCTGTCTTGTAAAAAGAAGCTGCATGCTTGTAGACCCATGTCATTCCCTATGTTGGTATATAAGGATATGACATCCATCGTAATCAATTGATAAGTTCCATGCCATGGTGTGTTTTGAAGTAGGTCCCTTGTGTCCTGTATATAGGAACTCAGTTGTACCACATAAGGTTTCAGAAAGTGGTCTATACAGTTAGCGGTTGGTTCCAAAATCGACCCCTTTACCGATAGGATCAGTCTCCCAGGTGGTTTTTGCTGATCTTTGTGCAATTTCGGCAAAAAGTAAATTGTAACTGTCACTGGATGGGGCACCACTAGGTATTTGTATTCCACATCATCAATTAGGTTGTTCATTTTCCATTCCAGGAGTTTCTCATCTAGATCTCTTTTTATTTCTATTATCGGATTTGTTTTCAATTTTACATAGTATTTGGTATCCCGTAGTTGCCGATGAGCTTCAACTACATAGGCAGCCTTGTCCCATCGGGTATTTTGATTTCAAGCTGGTCGTCTGATGTTAAGTTTTTGAGTGCCTCCCTTTCCTGTTTTGTTAGATTGCCCTCATAATTAGAGCCCTTTATTTTGTACAGGTCTTGAATTACCGCTTCCTGGAATAGGTCCACAATATTTCCAGGTGGCAATTGGGGGTCCAATTTTGATTTCGTTTTTTTCCCCCTCAGGCCCGCTCCTGATTGTACACATGCTTGACTTAATGATATTTCATTCCCCTCACTCACATCTAAATTCACTAGTGTTAAGAAAGCATCCAAATCTTTTGCTAACAAAGCTGGAACTGTATTATCTGATACACTCATTTTCAGTTTTTTCTGATTTTCCTCAAAGAATTTTGCCAGGTTGATTTTTCTTATACATAGGTATAGGTCTATTCTTACTTAAGCCAATTTCATCTTCCATGTTGGGCAGAAGTTTATACCTCTCTTCAGTAATGATATTTCCATTTCAGTCATTTCCCTTTTTGATAAGTTAACCACTTGTAACTCATCCATCACTTCTTCCTTCTCTGACGCATGCTCTGTGTCTCTGTACCAATTCTTTCCGTACTCTCGCTTGCGCCTCTTTCCCCTTCTCTTGTGTTTCTTGGGGTCCACTGGCACCCTCTGCCTCTTCCTCTTGGTTGATATTGAGTGGTTCGATTTTGTACCCAATGCCTCTGCTGCAGCACAAGGTGCATATCCCTTAAAAGAGTCAGTTTGCCTTTATCTGTTGTTGTCCCAGGTTCTCCCTCACTTGCCTCCGTTGATAATAGGGATGAGGCGCTGCTAGAGAAACTTGCTACACTGCTTCCCGGTACTTGTAGTTTAAGCATCTCATATTTCCTTGAGAACATGAATATTCGTCCTTCTGCATAGTTGACTGAATCACATATGAATTTGGTATGTTTACGTTCTCGCACAACATCCTCATGTTTTTCAATTTGGAATTCTAGCTCTTTCTTGAACTTGCTCATTTCACTGGTCAATTTTATTTGTGATATTTCATTTCCCATCTCATTTAGCTGTTCTTTGATTTTATTCAAGCTTATCTCTATATGTTTTACTAGTATCTCAATCAATCCCAGTGAGGATTTTAGTATGAAATCACCCCATTCTTGTAAAAGCTCATTTGAGGTATCCTGGTGGCTTGGCATAAGCATTATCCGCAAGACCCTTGGCACTCTCTGTACCTCGAGATATTCTTTAAGAGTGATGAGTTCCAATGACTTATTAATTTCCTTGCGGCTTAATTTCTCCCACAATCTTAGTTTACTTTTAGTGTCCGTTTTTACACCTTCTGGCATTCCGTTCATTTCTTTGTCCAGATTGCCCTTCTCAAACATCGTTGTTTATAATTCATTTCGTTTAGCCTCTCTTTGTTCCATTCTCGCTTTTGATTTCCTTCACTTTTAAGATGTTTTAGCGTTCTTTACAGCATGCGACTACAGCCGTACTTTGTTTATAGCCCTTTTCAAGTGATCCTTTCTTCTGCACGTTCCTTCGTTGGAACTCAATGCAGATCTTTTATCGCTGCAGTTACATGCTTTTCCGGCATAAAACTGGCAACGCGTTCTCATGCGCAATTAATCCGCAATCGTTCTTCGCCAGCGCACACTCTTACCTCGCTCCCGAGCGGTGCACATATATATATATATGTATATATGTATATCGCACCACAAGACAAGGGAAGATAATATGAAGCCCCACTGGAGGGTATGACTCAGTATTGAAATGATGAACAATAACATCAAAATGGAACTTTCCTCACTATTAGAATTTAATATGATCACCATTGAACTGCTTCCTGTATGATGATTAGTAATCACTTTATTATTTCATATGTTATTAAGTCACATTAAGCCTCAGTTTTTTTTATATATATAACAAAAACTACAGCATCCATAATGCACCTTGATGCTCAAACCACATGACAGGAAATGATGTAATTGTGTGTTTGAAATGCTTTTAAAGATCGTGGTAATGAGCGTCCAGTTGATCATGAGCAAGGTATCAGTATCTGCTCGCTTTTGCCCTTGAGAAGATGCAAATATGGCAATAAATAATGCACGCTGAACACGAATATATATATATATTCGTGTTCAGCGTGCATTATTTATTCAAGGTTTTGTAAATGCTAATTCCTAACTATATATGGGCCATAACCTATGGTTTTTTCAGTGAATATATATACATATATATATATATATATATATATATATATATATATGTATATATATATATATATTCACTGAAAAAACCATAGGTTATGGCCCATATATAGTTAGGAATTAGCATTTACAAAACCTTGAAAATTCACTGAAAAAACCTTAGGTTATAGACCATTTATAGTTAGGGATTAGCATTTACAAAACCTTATTTTACTCACACAAAATCATTGAAATTCGCATATATAGTTAGTTGCACTAACTATATATCGCACACCCGCAATCCACTGCTGATGATGTCACATATTACATCATTCATGACATGGTCAGTGACATCACTGATGACATCACTGATGACATCATCCAGTGACTGTATTTTTCTGTAAAGTTAAAATATGTCTTACATATTTAAGAATGAGTGGATGTATAAGTCTCTGGATGAAGGATTTAGTAGGTGCATAACTGACTGTATGAGAGAGTGATTAAATGTGTCTCACTGAGTGCATGGGTTAGTGACTAAACTGTTTTAATTTGTGCATCATTATATCTGTTGTTCTGTAAACTGCTGCATGTGTTGATCAGTAGCTATATGAGTAACTATATGGGTTATTGATTGGTTGCCCAAGTATTTGTATGGGAGAGTGAGTGTGTGTGTGTGGGTGGCTGGGAGGTGTGTGACTCTGTGCATAGATGTGTGAACAGTTGATTCACTAGATGTATGGGTTCAAAACTGCATGTGGAAACAGCTGTATGGGTGGGTGACTGTGTGCATGAGTGTATTGGTGAGTGAATGGATATCTCAGTGCTACATGTCAAAGTAAGTACATATGTAAAACACAGTACATGTGAGAGTTGACATATATAAATTACTGTGTATAAGAGCCAGTGAATGTGTGAGTGGCTGCATGGATCATTGAAAACTTGTATCAGTGATTGTATAAGAGAGTAAATATGTGTTAGAATATGTTTGAATAAGTAAGATGTGTATAACTGTATAGTTGAGGAAATGGAGGTGTGATTGATTCTTTGCATGACTGACTAGGTGTATGAGTAACACCATGGATGAGTGACAATCTGTGAGTGTCTGTTTACACTGAGTGTATCTAAGGTTATATTAGAGTCTGAAGAGGTTCATGGAAAGAGGCGACCACTCGGTCCCCCCGAACGTATGGCTGGGTGCCCCTATCCCCCCGGGAAACCATTTTGGGCGGGGGGCGTGGCTCGGCTGGTATGCCCGAAGTGGCGTAGCCGGGGCGCGCCTTTTCCCGCCCAAGAGGGGTTGTCCTAGACACCTACACGGAAGACCACGCCCAGTAGGCGTACCGGAGTAGGGTACACGCCCTCGCGCAGAAGAATAAATAGAGCGGGAATCCGAAGAAGCGTCCTCTTGTTCCTGTGCTCTGAAGGCTGCACCCACTCATTGCTCGTGAGCCCTCGACGGAACAAGCGGCAATTTTGAGAACTTGTAATCTTGTTGTTTCTCTTTCAGTTATTTGGAGTACGAAAGATCCAGGACCTCGTTGATCGACTAAGAGCAGAATACTCGAAACCATGGCTGGCAAGAAAGCAGGAAAGGGTTCCGAGATGGAGAAGGTATTACGCCTGTTGTCAAACCGAATGGCTGGCATGGACCGAAAGCTCGGAAAAGTTGATTCGATCGGTCGAGGTTTGTCGGAGGTTAAGAAACAGTTGGCGGCCCTGAGCAACCCAGGTCGCCCAAAGAAGGTAATAGGCCCGGCCTTGCCGGGAGTCGTCCCCGAGGGTAGGGGGAAGCGGGTCAAGAGGAGGGCGGTTTCTGGGGAGGTCCCGGATCCTGAGGTACCCCCAGTCGCCCCCGTCACGCCGGCGGACATCCCGGTACCAAACCCAGATATAGGTTTGCCAATCCCGGTTGTAATTACTCCCGCTAATGATGAAGAGATGCCTCCCGAGTTGGCTATCCAGTTAGCAGCGGTGTTGCCATAGCTTAAGAAAAAAGCAGGGGGGGCAGTGGCCGCGGGAGACCCGGCCGAGGAGGCCAGACTAATAATCGAGCAATTGCGGCAGTCGAGAGAGGCCGCAACGGCGAATGTTCCTCTTGTTCCCCCACAGGTGGCGCCGGGAGGACCTGCGGTTGGTCGGGAAAAGGCGGCAGAAATAACGGCCGAACCTGGTAAGCACACATTGCCAATGGCGGGGGAGGGTTCATTACCCTCGAGGCAGGAAAGGGTGGCACAGCACATCCCTTTGGCCACAAAAGAACTAATATGGGGGGACAAATATGTTAACATGTTTTCACTATTGACTGACCATCACAAGATGGAATATGCAAAATCCCAGAAAGATTTATGGCATCCGAGTGTATGGCGCGCCAAGATGGCGGAATTCAGGGTTGATGAGACAGTAACAAACTGGGTTAAGGCCTTTTCCATATTTATTGCAGTCATGGGGGAACGAAAGCCTGAACTGATGACCGAGTTGACTTGCTATCAGAATCGGATTATGGATTTTTATTCCATGTATGAGGGGGATGAATGGAAAGGTTATGATATGAAATTTCGGAAAGCGAAAGAGTTTGATGCTACTTTGACTTGGGACTGCCTTGACTCGGTGTCATGGCACAAGCAGCTCTTGCCAGGGGCGGCAGGTACGTCCTCGCCGAGCGGGAGCGGGTCGGGGTTCCTCCGCCAAAAGCCCGCGGTGCCCTTTCGAGCGGGCGCCGGTGGGGACTATCAGCCCAAGACCGGCGGGAATGGCGGCAAGCGTGGGGTTTGTTGGGGCTTCAATAGAGGCAACTGTAACAGACCGCAGGGAACATGTTATGTTATGTTATTTTATTTTATATAGCGCAAGGATGCCGCAGCAAAGTGGCGTCCCGGCGCTTTGGAGAATTGAGTAACACAACACATCAGAGGATAAAAGGAGTCAGGGACTGTAGAGAAGAGGAAGGTTTTTAGTGCCTTCCTAAAAAGGAACAAGTCAGGGATTGAACGGAGAGGACCCGGAAGAGAGTTCCAGAGGGCTGCCGCCAACACTGAGAAAGAGCGTCCACCCATTCTAGCTTTTTTAAAACGTGGCACAATGGCAAGATTTGATCCAGCGGAGCGAAGAGCTTTAGCAGGGACATAGTGCAGAATAGTTTGTGAGAGAATAGGAGGGGAGGCTAATTTAAGAATTTTAAAAGTTAAGCAAAGAGCTTTAAACTTAATTCTTTGCCCCACCGGTAACCAATGTAGATCATGGATAGTTCGACGAGCCGAAACAAACTTCGTCGGCCGACAAGCATCCTGGCCGCCGCATTTTGGACCCTCTGAAGGCGGGATAGCTCGGCCTGATTTAGACCCAAAAGCAGAGAGCTGGCGTAGTCCAATCTGGTAAGAACCAGAGCTTGGACTATAATCTGTCTGGTCTCCGCGTCAAAAAACTTAAAAATTGGTCGGAGACACTGCAGAGTACCTAAGCAAGTGCCAGCCACACGTTTAGTATGGGAGGTAAAAGAGAGCTTGTCATCAAACCACACCCCGAGGTTTCTGACTTCAGTTACGGGGGAGGGAACAGGGCCTAATTCAGAAGGCCACCATTGATCTCCCCATAACCCACTTTCCCTACCAAAAATAATGACCTCGGTCTTAGAGGCATTAAGCTGGAGTCGATTGTTCGCCATCCAGCCCGCTACAGCTTTTAGAGCTGACTGAAAGGTGGGGGCATCCATGTCGGAGTCACCATTAAGTGCCACCGCCAGCTGCGTGTCATCAGCGTATGACACCAAGGAGAGACCAAAACTATGGGCTACCTCCACCAATGGCTGAACATATAAGTTAAATAAGGTAGGGCTAAGGGCCGATCCTTGGGGAACACCCTGAAGAATAGGGCGAGAAGCAGAGACAAAGGAGGTGTAGATACTTTGAAGGCTCGATCCTTCAGAAAGGAACAAAACCATTCAAGTGCCATCTCTCCAACTCCTGCCTCCATCAGACGCTGTAAAAGAATCTGATGGGACACCGTATCGAAGGCGGCACTGAGATCCAAAAGGATCAGTGCCGCCGTCTGACCCTGGTCCAACAGCTTCCTGATGTGCTCCACCACAGCCAAAAGAGCAGTTTCGGTGCTATGACCCGCACGGAATCCGTTCTGGGAATCATCCAGTATATTCGCTTCCTGCAGGTGATATGAAAGAATATGATTAGCATGCGCTTCTGCTAGTTTGGCTGGCCAGGGGAGAAGGGAAATGGGTCGATAGTGTTCTGGCTTAGTGGGGTCAAGGGCGGGTTTTTTAAGAATAGGAATAACCGTCGCCTGTTTCCAAGCCTTGGGAACACTGCCCGTGCTGAAGGACAGATTAATAAGACCATGCAAGGCAGGATAGCAGCATTCAGCAAGTTCCCGGAATTGAATAGGTCTCATGGGGTCATCCGGGTAACCGGATTTGACTTTTGTCGTCAGGGCTAAAAACTCATCCAGAGTCGGGCTGGGAATAATCAATAGTGGTTTAGAAACCAATGGTGTAGACATATTCTCCCTGATGGGAAGCTGAGAGAATGACCTATAAATGGCCTCCACCTTTTCGACAAAAAACAAGGCTAAATCCTCGCAGTGTGCCATGGAGGGCTCAAGAATAGCAATGTCAGTCCTTTTACTTGTAATGTCCTTACACACCCTGAAGATGACCTTGGTGGGATTTGTGCTGTTCTTTATCTCCTGAGAGTAAAAAGCAGCCCTAGCTGCGCATATGGCCCGATGATACACTCTAGTGCAGGCCCTGTAGGCCGCCTTGAGGTCAGTATCATAAGTTTTGCGCCATGCGCGTTCCGCTTTTTTACAAGAGACTTTGAGTTTTTTAAGAGATTCATCATACCAAGGACTAGAAGGGCTGGATCTGGTCTTACTCCACTTGGCCGGAATAAGCATATCTAGCGAGTGATTGAGCCATTCACAGAAGCTATCATAGCCACGAGAGACTTCAGTAGGGGGTAGAGGGTGGTATTTCATCAAAAAGCTGGTGAAAATGCTCTACATTCAAGTTTCTCCAAGGGCGTCTGAAGCTGGCTGGGGTGTTATTTCTAGGGGAAGGAATGGTAGTGATGATACGAATTTCAATCAAATGGTGATCAGTCCAGGCCATAGGTCTAGGATGAACCACTGAAATATTGGTAGTAAGATTCGTCAGAACGGGATCTAATAAGTGGCCGCCTGTGTGAGTCGGTAGCTGTACCATTTGAATCAGTTGAAGCGCTTCGAGATCTGCTAGCAGGCTATGGACCGAGTTAGAGAGTGGGGCATCCATATGCAAGTTAAGGTCGCCAATAATCGTAAAGTTAGCAGTTTTTAAAACTAGGGAGGAAATCACCTCCGGGAGACTTTGACGAAAAGCGCCATCAGGACCGGGGGGCCTATAAATTAATAGTCCCGCAAAGGTAAAGTGGGAGTTCACTGAGATGTTAAAAAAAGCACTCTCACATCCTGCTATGGTGATAGGTTTCCAGATGCAGGGGTAGCATGTTTTTACCGCAACTGCTATACCTCCACCTCTAGCATTGCGAGGGAGGGAGTGCATAGTGTATCCCACAGGGAGGGCTAAATTAATGACCGCCATGGACTGATCATGCAGCCAGGTTTCCGTGAAGAAAAAAATATCCGGATTATCATCAGTAATCAAAGAAAAAACTTCTTGGGAGTGACATGACAATGATCTGACATTCAAATGTAGAACTTTAAGGGTAGATTGAGTAGCTGTGCCTCCAACGGCGTCTGTTTTATTGTCAGCTGGGGGCCTAGACTGGAGACCCTTAATAAGCAGAGGCTTAGCAAGTATAAAAGAACAGGTGGGGCACTGGTAAGGCCCACTAAGAGGATCCAAGGCGCCATGACAGCAATCTCGTACCTGGTGTCGCAGTAAACGCAGGTTCTCAGCAGATAGCATCCTGAGAAGTCCAGAGTCCCCTGCCCTAGCCCTGCCTTAGTGCTGACGGGCGCAGACGGGCAGGACTCTGGCGAGACTCAGGCGTAGCGAAGGCGCGACCGCTGCGCTAGACCGCTACGCTCCAGGCGAGCATTAAGTAGGCGAGTGGCGGTAAAAAGCGCTAGCGCGCTAACCCCCAACAAGGAAGGTACCAGCCTTCCCAAGATGGCGTCGTCGTCACGTCGTAGTCACGTGACCCAGGAACCCCGTAGCCCGGACCCGCTAAGTAGCGGTGCTTGAATTTGTAATTATATGCGGTAAGGGCCAGGGGGGGTTGCAGCAGTAGCGGAATAAAATCAGGGGAAAATGTAACACAAATTAACAAAGATGCAAAAAAGGGTTTTAAAATGCGAAGCGCGAGCCACAGCACAGCGCAATTCAGGGAATCGCTCTGAGCAATCGGTTACAACATTGGTTGAACATGTAGATTCAGGCATGCATGTGCGGGCTGTGGGAACTTCTCACACCCGGAGAGTAGCTGTAGATCAAAAAACAGCGGGACGGGAGGTAAAGGGGGGTCTAAGCAAGAGTGAGGTAAGACTTTGTAACCGATTGCCTACACCTATTGATATCATGGCTCTGACTCCTTGGTTGAACAAATACCCTGATCATGTATCCGCCGGGGTGTTGAGGAAGGGATTCTTACATGGCTTCCACATCCCGGCGGGGGATTTTCGGGGGGACTCCTTTTGTAAAAACCAGTTATCTGTCCAACACAACCCAAGCGTTGCAGCAAAGAAAATTGCAAAAGAAGTCAGCTTGGGGAGGGTGGCAGGGCCTTTTCATCACCCGCTGGTGGCGGAGTTCATATGTTCCCCGTTAGGGGTTGTCCGAAGAAAGACCCTGGGTAGTTTAGACTTATTCATAACTTGTCCGCCCCAAGGGGTTCCTCGGTGAACGAAGCCACTGACCCGGAAGTTTGTTCAGTGCGGTACGCATCGTTCGATGATGCCGTGGCCATGTTAAATCGCCTGGGCCCCGGGGCGCTGATGGCGAAATCAGATATCGAATCGGCATTCCGGTTGCTCCCAGTACACCCACAGGATCAGCGCTTGCTAGGTTTTGCATTTCAAGGGAATTATTATATGGATAAATGCATGCCGATGGGTTGCTCCATTTCTTGTGCTTATTTTGAAATGTTCAGTTGTTTTCTACAGTGGGTTTTCACTGAGGCCACGGGCCATAAACATGTGATGCACTATTTAGATGACTTTCTGTTTTTGGGTGCAGCCGGCGATACGAGTTGTGCGCAGGCGCTACGGGACTTCTGCATCCTCATGCGGGAGTTCGGAGTCCCACTGGCACCAGGTAAGACGGTCGGACCATCTACTTCACTGGAGTTTCTGGGAATTGAGCTCGATTCGGTGGAAGGATGTTTCCGTTTACTGATGGAAAAGGTAGCCAAATTCAGGGCTTCCCTGATACAATGCCTGAGCAAGGAGAAAGTGACCCTGCACCAGTTACAGCAAACAGTGGGTCAGCTTAACTTTGTCTTGAGAGTAATGCCAATGGCCCGCCCCTTCTCACGCTCTATTGCACAGGCTATGGTGGGTCTCAAGGAAGTATATGCAATACAGGAACCCTATGTGAAGGGTCCAGAGACCTGGTAGGTGTTGTATGGTTACTGCTTACTAAGTCAGTGTGTACCAAAAATATGTAAGAAAATGTTTTTTCTTTCTAGAGTCCCCTCACTCACCGGGGTTGCCCCACGGTGACATGCTTCATCATTGGGGCCATCCCAGTTCTCTACGAAAAGGGGCGTGCTGCGACAAGGCGACTACGCTGGAGCACTGGTTTTGTGAGATGACTATGTGTGGTGCAAGTGTGGTGATGGTGGAGTGGGTGTGGAATTAAAAATACCGTGCTAGTGGGCCTCAACAATTTATTTTGCTCCTAGTGTGGTATAAAAATTAAAAAGGGGTAACACTGTATTCTAACTTTTACTGAGCTAGATCAGTGTTATGGTCAACATGTTTCAAGCTCCCCCAAGCTTTTCTTCAGGACCATACAGGGTCCAGCCCTGTATTGCCACTCCTGTTTTCAAATGAAAAAGTGTTGCTAAAAACTACTTATTTACATTAAACGCTGTTGTTAATAAAACATGCGTGTTGTTGTACATACGTTTTGTATTCTACTTGGAATTCTGTAAAAGAGAATAACAGTTGTTAAGTGATGGACCTCCCCTTCCGAGAAGGGGAACAACTCACATGCATCTCACTCCATCTAGGGCGTGGGTGTGCCCTTGGCATCATACTGATGCGTGCTGGTTTTCAAACCGGTGTAGAGAAATAAATCACTGTGAATAAAGTGGTTTAGTGGTTTCACACACAAAACATATAGACTTAATGTGACTATTGACAAGACACACAACACATACACATGAAATAATAACATGGCAGATGGTTATATTTACATAAAAGAGTGTTTGATTACACCCCATGGTCTTAGGCAAGGGCAGGAACGCCTCGTGGAAACATTGCTGAAAAAGGAGTTTCGAGGTTAGAGTTAGAATGCTCCTTTACTATTTACCCATTTAGAATTGCCGGTATCCTTGCAATCTAGCGTCGTTTATACACTTACTTCCTATCGGCAAACTCGCTCGGTACTACCTGGTGCTTCCTCACCCGACCGCATACTGATGTGAAGCGGGGCTCGCGGTGTATTTAGAACGCGCGAGCTTCCGGGTTGCCGGGAAATCTCTGTTAACTAGAGCGCTCGCTTGGAGCGGCCATCTTGGTTGGATGTTATCGCGCCCGGCGCGAGTGCTGGCAAAAATTAGGGATTACTCCCGAACTGTGCCGGGATTAAGGATGAAAAATAATTTAGAGTGATGCTATAAACGGGGGCATTTTAATAAACTAATTTAGAACACAGGTTTTTTCACGGATGGGTGAAGTTTTTATAAGATTAGGCTAGTCATATTTTTAAGAAAAACGGGTATTATGGCATTTGGTAGATAGGAGGGCTAGTGCCTATCTTTGCTGGGAAGGCAGTGAAGAGTGTTATGTTATTATGGAAGATAGTATTCATGGTTGTGGGGTTTTTTATATTATTGTTGGGGGCAGTATTGCCATAGTAATGATTCAGTTTCGGTTCATACCATCCCAAGTCATTTCATTATTACTGATGGCCTACGGGCGAAAAGCCCCCCATGGGATTTCATCATTAAGTCCTTGGGTGTCCGTATGTAGACGAAACACCCATCTTTGTTCTTTCTCATGGAGGATTCGTTCCTGATTGTCTTTGTTTTTCACTGTTTCTATGACCACCCAGGTTAGATCATTAGGTGTATGGTTCTGTTCAATGAAGTGGGTGGTCATACTCGTTGTGGCTCGTTTGCACCTGATGTTACTTCTGTGCTCTACTATGCGAGTACTGACCTTTCTAGTGGTCATTCCTACATAGTGTAGGTTGCATGTGCAGGTTATCAAGTACACAACTCCACTGGTATTGCAATTGGAAAATCCCTTTAGCTCCCATTTCGTAGTGTTGTTGAAGGTTATGTTTTTGGTTGGGGAAGTCAAATGACAGACACTACAGTTGTTACATGGGAAATGACCATCAGGTAGTGGTTGGGATCTTACTGTCTGGGTTATTGATGTGGGACGGGTATGTACCAAATAATCTTTCAAATTTTTACCCCGCCTATGGCTAAACATTGGGGTAGGTATGTTTAGGCCGCCGCTGTTGAGTATTGGCCAATGTTTTTTGATTATTTTGGACACACTGTCAGAGACTTGATTGTACGTAGTGATACAGATTGGTTTTTTGTTCTCAGGTTGTGTTCTTTCTTTCGGTTCTAATAGTGCTTCCCTATTGTTGTTAGGGAAGCACATAACCTTAAACAACACTACGAAATGGGAGCTAAAGGGATTTTCCAATTGCAATACCAGTGGAGTTGTGTACTTGATAACCTGCACATGCAACCTACACTATGTAGGAATGACCACTAGAAAGGTCAGTACTCGCATAGTAGAGCACAGAAGTAACATCAGGTGCAAACGAGCCACAACGAGAATGACCACCCACTTCATTGAACAGAACCATACACCTAATGATCTAACCTGGGTGGTCATAGAAACAGTGAAAAACAAAGACAATCAGGAACGAATCTTCCATGAGAAAGAACAAAGATGGGTGTTTCGTCTACATACGGACTTAATGATGAAATCCCATGGGGGGCTTTTCGCCCGTAGGCCATCAGTAATAATGAAATGACTTGGGATGGTATGAACCGAAACTGAATCATTACTATGGCAATACTGCCCCCAACAATAATATAAAAAACCCCACAACCATGAATACTATCTTCCATAATAACATAACACTCTTCACTGCCTTCCCAGCAAAGATAGGCACTAGCCCTCCTATCTACCAAATGCCATAATACCCGTTTTTCTTAAAAATATGACTAGCCTAATCTTATAAAAACTTCACCCATCCGTGAAAAAACCTGTGTTCTAAATTAGTTTATTAAAATGCCCCCGTTTATAGCATCACTCTAAATTATTTTTCATCCTTAACCCCGGCACACTTCGGGAGTAATCCCTAATTTTTGCCAGCACTCGCGCCGAGCGCGATAACATCCCACCAAGATGGCCGCTCCAAGCGAGCGCTCTAGTTAACAGAGATTTCCCGGCAACCCGGAAGCTCGCGCGTTCTAAATACACCGCGAGCCCCGCTTCACATCAGTATGCGGTCGGGTGAGGAAGCACCAGGTAGTACCGAGCGGGTTTGCCGATAGGAAGTAAGTGTATAAACGACGCTAGATTGCAAGGATACCGGCAATTCTAAATGGGTAAATAGTAAAGGAGCATTCTAACTCTAACCTCGAAACTCCTTTTTCAGCAATGTTTCCACGAGGCGTTCCTGCCCTTGCCTAAGACCATGGGGTGTAATCAAACACTCTTTTATGTAAATATAACCATCTGCCATGTTATTATTTCATGTGTATGTGTTGTGTGACTTGTCAATAGTCACATTAAGTCTATATGTTTTGTGTGTGAAACCACTAAACCACTTTATTCACAGTGATTTATTTCTCTACACCGGTTTGAAAACCAGCACGCATCAGTATGATGCCAAGGGCACACCCACGCCCTAGATGGAGTGAGATGAATGTGAGTTGTTCCCCTTCTCGGAAGGGGAGGTCCATCACTTAACAACTGTTATTCTCTTTTACAGAATTCCAAGTAGAATACAAAACGTATGTACAACAACACGCATGTTTTATTAACAACAGCGTTTAATGTAAATAAGTAGTTTTTAGCAACACTTTTCCATTTGAAAACAGGAGTGGCAATACAGGGCTGGACCCTGTATGGTCCTGAAGAAAAGCTTGGGGGAGCTTGAAACATGTTGACCATAACACTGATCTAGCTCAGTAAAAGTTAGAATACAGTGTTACCCCTTTTTAATTTTTATACCACACTAGGAGCAAAATAAATTGTTGAGGCCCACTAGCACGGTATTTTTAATTCCACACCCACTCCACCATCACCACACTTGCACCACACATAGTCATCTCACAAAACCAGTGCTCCAGCGTAGTCGCCTTGTCGCAGCACGCCCCTTTTCGTAGAGAACTGGGATGGCCCCAATGATGAAGCATGTCACCGTGGGGCAACCCCGGTGAGTGAGGGGACTCTAGAAAGAAATTTTTCTTTCTTACATATTTTTGGTACACACTGACTTAGTAAGCAGTAACCATACAACACCTACCAGGTCTCTGGACCCTTCACATAGGGTTCCTGTATTGCATATACTGACTGGAGGCCGACCTGGTCTGGTTTAACCTCCTTCTCCCTCCCTTTTTTGTTTATGCATCAAGCAGCCACGGGCTGCGGGAGTTTTTTCTCAAACAAAGGTCAACTGAATGGTACACACCAGGTTGATCTAGTGACTAAGACAACACACACACAAAGAAACTCACAGGAAAAACCATGGCACAGAACACAGGACTATCATTCTCGGAGGATGAAGTTGATAGAGCCATTGCCTCCATGTTACCACATGCAGGAGCACCCACAGGAGAAAACAGTGATGCGAGCCAATGTTGGGACGAACTGACTGAATTAAAGAAAACACAGATAAAAACATTGATTCATGGCGTCATGATGGCGGAATATTTACAAGCTAATGCAGCACCAAGGGGCCTCATAGTCAGGAATGAACCATTTATATTCCAGCATGACAAACAATTCAAACTAGACTGGTCACAAATATCCTGGCACTGTACCAGAGACTGGCTGGTCTTGATCATTAAAACCGCGACCAGATTAGTAGATTCCCTGAAGGAAGAGATAAATTCCATGGAGATACGCCTCAAGTCTTTTCAAACTCCAGCTGAACTAACAAAAAGACTGAATGAGCTAAACAAAACGATGTCTGAATTCGAAATCAGCCTAAAGGATTCAAAATACATCAAATTATCTAAGGATAAAAAAGCATTTTCTCACGAAAAAGTATATCCTTATATTAGGGACGATTACAGAACCAGCAACAAGAACCCTGGATACAACACTGACAGTGATGGCTCTGACACAGGATCAAATAGCTCTGGGGGATCAAGTAATTACAACACCACCCCCAACAGAAGACCCAGAAGAGGAAGAGGCAATACAAGGGGTTTTAGAGGCAACCAAGCACCAATGTGGCCAGTGTACCAAGACCCATATAATTATTACCCTCCGCCCCCGCCTTTCTTCTATGGCCCACCAATGTACAATCAACCCAACTATCAGAACTGGGGAAATGATCAAGGAAACCAAGGCAACCAAAGGAAACCTTTTTTAGGGAGAGGCCGTCAGGCGCAAAGAGCAAAAAACAAACCCAGCCAGGGAGTACAATGGGCAGAACCAGTGGTGACAACAACACGTCACACACGGAGCAAAGGCCCCCCGGAACCAACCACGAGCACCAGCTCGATTTAGTAGTAAATCTATCATCATTATGCCTCACAGCCATACAGATCCAAGTGCTTAACAAGGGCTTAGGATTTGTACCTACCCCAACCACAGACAAGTTCAAACTATGTTGTGAACTGAAAGAGTTCCTGAGAAAAGTCAAATTGCAAGTATTCTTCGAAGACAAAGATCCCACAGAACGAACAAGGAGTGACACAGGACTACATAAAAAATCAAACTTTGTCCCTCCATCACACAGCCTACCTGTGGAAGTATTAACTTTTGAGAAAGCGGTCATGAGAGAGGTTCAGGAGTTAGACCCACGAACTATCAGAGTATTTCATAATACTAGCAAAGCTGAACAATCAGCATAGCAGGAACTGTCAAAAAACAATCTCATTACTATAAAACCAGCCGACAAAGGCGGTGCGATTGTACTACAAAACACCACGGATTACAGGAATGAATGCCTCTGTTTACTAGGGGACACAAGAAACTACGCCAAACTGGATGAAGATCCGACAGAATGATTAAGAATCTCAATTGCATACCTAACAGAGGAATGTCAAGCCAACGATTGGCTTAGTAAAAAAGAAATTGAGTTCCTAACAAACAAAAAGCCAACAATACCATACTTCTATACCATCCCCAAAATACACAAAAGACTAGACAACCCACCAGGGAGGCCTATAGTCTCGGGGATAGGCTCAATCCTAGAGCCTCTTTCACAATTCGCAGATGCCTTTCTCAGACCCCTAGTGCAAAAAACGGACACCTATCTGAGGGACACCAAGGACGTACTGTGCCTGTTACAAGACCTAACCTTTGACGCGACATCCAGTCTTCTGATAAGTCTGGATGTCGAAAGTCTATATACCAGCTTGCCACACAGAGAGACCTTACAGATTCTGGAGGAAGTACTGTACGAGAACGAGTGGGAATTCAACACCCCTCGCCATGTAGTACTAGAATGCTGTCAATTAGCACTGTGTGAAAACTTCTTCCGTTTTGAATCAACCCTATATAAACAACAACATGGGACCAGTATGGGCAGTACATTTGCGCCGAGCATAGCCGGATTGTACGTCCATCAACTGGAGAAAAACAAAATACTGAATGAGAGGAATCCACACAGACACCAAATCCTACATTGGAAACGCTATATCGACGACATTCTGTTGATATGGCAAGGCACAGAAGAAGAAGCACAGACTTTTCTAACTTGGCTCAACACACAGGATCCCTTCCTGAAATTCACCTGCTCAATGAGCAAGACGGATCTAGTTTTCTTGGATCTAAACATTCATGCTGAGTCAGGCAGACTGATGACAACAACCCATTTTAAAGAGACAGCAAGAAACTGCCTCTTGACCTTTGACAGTTTCCACCCTCGCCATCTCAAACAAAACCTCCCATTTGGGCAATTCCTCCGTTTGCGCAGGAATTGTAGCAAAAAATCTGACTACCTAACCCAAGCGGAGGACTTGAGCAACAAGCTGAGAAACAGAAAATACTCAAACAAACTGATCAAAGAGGCTAAGAAACGGGCGGCAAACAACAATAGGGAAGCACTATTAGAACCGAAAGAAAGAACACAACCTGAGAACAAAAAACCAATCTGTATCACTACGTACAATCAAGTCTCTGACAGTGTGTCCAAAATAATCAAAAAACATTGGCCAATACTCAACAGCGGCGGCCTAAACATACCTACCCCAATGTTTAGCCATAGGCGGGGTAAAAATTTGAAAGATTATTTGGTACATACCCGTCCCACATCAATAACCCAGACAGTAAGATCCCAACCACTACCTGATGGTCATTTCCCATGTAACAACTGTAGTGTCTGTCATTTGACTTCCCCAACCAAAAACATAACCTTCAACAACACTACGAAATGGGAGCTAAAGGGATTTTCCAATTGCAATACCAGTGGAGTTGTGTACTTGATAACCTGCACATGCAACCTACACTATGTAGGAATGACCACTAGAAAGGTCAGTACTCGCATAGTAGAGCACAGAAGTAACATCAGGTGCAAACGAGCCACAACGAGTATGACCACCCACTTCATTGAACAGAACCATACACCTAATGATCTAACCTGGGTGGTCATAGAAACAGTGAAAAACAAAGACAATCAGGAATGAATCCTCCATGAGAAAGAACAAAGATGGGTGTTTCGTCTACATAAGGACACCCAAGGACTTAATGATGAAATCCCATGGGGGGCTTTTCGCCCGTAGGCCATCAGTAATAATGAAATGACTTGGGATGGTATGAACCGAAACTGAATCATTACTATGGCAATTCTGCCCCCAACAATAATATAAAAAACCCCACAACCATGAATACTATCTTCCATAATAACATAACACTCTTCACTGCCTTCCCAGCAAAGATAGGCACTAGCCCTCCTATCTACCAAATGCCATAATACCCGTTTTTCTTAAAAATATGACTAGCCTAATCTTATAAAAACTTCACCCATCCGTGAAAAAACCTGTGTTCTAAATTAGTTTATTAAAATGCCCCCGTTCAGAGCATCACTCTAAATTATTTTTCATCCTTAACCCCGGCACACTTCGGGAGTAATCCCTAATTTTTGCCAGCACTCGCGCCGAGCGCGATAACATCCCACCAAGATGGCCGCTCCAAGCGAGCGCTCTAGTTAACAGAGATTTCCCGGCAACCCGGAAGCTCGTGCGTTCTAAATACACCGCGAGCCCCGCTTCACATCAGTATGCGGTCGGGTGAGGAAGCACCAGGTAGTACCGAGCGGGTTTGCCGATAGGAAGTAAGTGTATAAACGACGCTAGATTGCAAGGATACCGGCAATTCTAAATGGGTAAATAGTAAAGGAGCATTCTAACTCTAACCTCGAAACTCCTTTTTCAGCAATGTTTCCACGAGGCGTTCCTGCCCTTGCCTAAGACCATGGGGTGTAATCAAACACTCTTTTATGTAAATATAACCATCTGCCATGTTATTATTTCATGTGTATGTGTTGTGTGTCTTGTCAATAGTCACATTAAGTCTATATGTTTTGTGTGTGAAACCTCTAAACCACTTTATTCACAGTGATTTATTTCTCTACAACGGTTTGAAAACCAGCACGCATCAGTATGATGCCAAGGGCACACCCACGCCCTAGATGGAGTGAGATGCATGTGAGTTGTTCCCCTTCTCGGAAGGGGAGGTCCATCACTTAACAACTGTTATTCTCTTTTACAGAATTCCAAGTAGAATACAAAACGTATGTACAACAACACGCATGTTTTATTAACAACAGCGTTTAATGTAAATAAGTAGTTTTTAGCAACACTTTTTCATTTGAAAACAGGAGTGGCAATACAGGGCTGGACCCTGTATGGTCCTGAAGAAAAGCTTGGGGGAGCTTGAAACATGTTGACCATAACACTGATCTAGCTCAGTAAAAGTTAGAATACAGTGTTACCCCTTTTTAATTTTTATACCACACTAGGAGCAAAATAAATTGTTGAGGCCCACTAGCACGGTATTTTTAATTCCACACCCACTCCACCATCACCACACTTGCACCACACATAGTCATCTCACAAAACCAGTGCTCCAGCGTAGTCGCCTTGTCGCAGCACGCCCCTTTTCGTAGAGAACTGGGATGGCCCCAATGATGAAGCATGTCACCGTGGGGCAACCCCGGTGAGTGAGGGGACTCTAGAAATAAATTTTTCTTTCTTACATATTTTTGGTACACACTGACTTAGTAAGCAGTAACCATACAACACCTACCAGGTCTCTGGACCCTTCACATAGGGTTCCTTTATTGCATATACTGACTGGAGGCCGACCTGGTCTGGTTTAACCTCCTTCTCCCTCCCTTTTTTGTTTATGGGTCTCAAGGAAGGACACCACCGTACGAGACTGTCGGCGGAGGTTCGCCAGGATATGCGTATTTGGTTGGCATTTCTGGCGGACTTCAACGGTCGAGTTGTGTGGAACAAGCCACCAGCGTCTTCAGACGAACTTGGTCTGTGGACTGACTCCGCTGGGAGCGTGGGATTTGGCGCCATCTTTGGCAACCGATGGTCGGCGCAAGTATGGCCGACGTGGTGGCACTCCAGCGGCCTCACAGGTAACATTGGGTTCTTGGAGTTATTCCCCATTTGGGTTGCTCTGATGGCATGGCCAGACGACTTCAGGGACCACTCAGTGGTGTTTTGGTCTGATAATATGACGGTGGTCGAGTGCATTAAACAGCAGGCAGCCCGCTGCAAGTGGATCTTGCGATTGTTGAAAGAAATTGTACTACTTTGCATGAGATTGAATGTGCAGTTCAGGGCGAAACATGTGCCAGGCGTACTGAATCATGCAGCTGATGCACTCTCTCGTTCACATATGCAGGCGTTCAGGGGCTATCTACCCACAGCGGACCTAGTGGCGGCACCATTCCCTGAAGCGCTATGGCTAATCGGTGCCTCGGATTACAAGACCTTGTTGCAGCAAGCTTAGCCCCCAGGACAAGGAAGGCATACGAAGGAGCGTTTCATTCCTACTGCACATTTTTGGGCCCAACAGGGAGACAGAGCTGGGGTCAGGAGGAATCCTTCCTGGGGTTCCTGGTAGCGCTGCACAGAGAAGGCCAATCAGCAGCAACGGCCAGTAGACATAGGGCGGCCATTTCATTCATGGCACAGGTGCATGGCATAAAAGACCCGACGGGTTCCTTTTTGGTTAAGAAAGCCCTTTGCGGCTGGCAGCGCCTTGAGGGTCGCAAGCAAGATGCGAGGCGCCCGATTGGCTTGGACAGGTTGTCTCTACTCGTAGCAAAACTGGACGAGACGTGCTCCTCCCATTTCGAAGCAGTTCTGTTCCGGGCAGCTTTCGCATTGGCATTCCATGGGGCTATGCGAGTGAGCGAACTTGTCGCAAGGAACAAGAAAGATGTTGAGGGAGGCTTGTGCAGGGATCACGTCCAAATTAGGGGTGATTCAATGGTGATCTCGATAGCCAGGTCCAAGACTGACCAGGGAGCTATGGGAAATAGTGTTATCGTGCAGGCGCGCGAGGGTCCCCCACGTGCCCGATAAAGTGTATAGAGGAATACTTGGCACTGAGGGCAGCTACATGGGGGGGAGTTTGCTGAGGCACAAGGATGGCACCCCACTGACGAGATTTCAGTTCCAGAGGGTGCTAGCACTGTCAATCGCTGCTGCGAGCATGGACCCGTGCGATTGTGGGACCCACTCCTTTAGGATAGGGGCTGCTACTGAGGCTACAGCCAGGGGTCAGAGTGCGGAGGAAGTAAAACAGTTGGGACGTTGGTCCTCGAATTGCTTCAAAAGGTATGTGCGATTGCACATGTTGTAAAGATCAATTGGCATGCACTCACGCTTCTTGTCTTTTGTTTGAATTACAGTTTCGCGAGCCTGTCACGCGGGGCGGAATTTGCAGTCGACCCAGTACCAGGGGACCAGCTGTCAAGGATCACCGACTGGAGAGAGAGTGGTATGGGTCGTGGGCCACTCATATGTGAGGCGCGCCGGGGACGTATTCAAGGCAGGTGACGCGACTCACGCTGCTGGGGAATACGGGTACAGAGTGACCTTCCATGGGAAGGGCGGGCTCTGTTTTGACCAATTCGAATCGTTTTTTGAGGGTCTCTTAGGGCGGCAAAGGTCACCGCCATCTGTAGTCATAGTACACCTGGGGGGCAATGACTTGGTGACACTGGGTAGACGAGTGTTATTGGAACACATTTTGTCGGCTGTTAGCTGGTTGGCTAAAAGAGTCCCGGTGTGCACGATTGCCTGGTCCCACATGATCCCAAGGAAGGTATGGCGGGGGGGCCTTTCGGTGTCAGCACTGAACCATTCAGTGAAAAGGGTTAACAATAAAATTGGTAAATTGTTCCGCTCTTCGCAGTTGCATAGCATTCCTCACGGGTGTATTCGGGGTGATCACATGTATCTGAATGATGGGGTTCATCTGTCCAGGGAGGGGAATGACTTACTCATAGGAGACTTCATAGCGTGGCTAAGGGGTTTGAGGAAGCATGACCTTTAGGAGGAGTAGGGGGGGCCGGATAGTCGGTCAACTATCCGGCCTGTGGCGGTAAGGTCATGATCGGTGAGCAGTAATTTCAAGGTCCCTAGAGGGGGGCGCCACCCAGAATGGATGGGAGCGCCCGGGGGGAGGCGGCCATTGGCCCCTTCCACGGGGAGGCGGCACCCACTAAGGATGGGTCGCCTAGGAGGAGACGGCCATAGGCCCCTCCCAGGGGGGAGGCGGCTAGATGCCCCTCCTACTAATTTCCCGGGGCCAGATATCCGCGACGGCGGATAGAGAGTGTGGGGATGGGGGGATGGGGGGAGTCCACGCTGTCCTTCCTACAGATACCTCACACGGGAACTCGGACGACCTTTAAGATGGCGTCGAGTGGAAAGGGGGCCCCCACCACGACAAGGGAAGTTACAGTTGGCAATGAGGGTAGAGTCCTCTGCGCATGCGCCACTCACACCGTGAGGGCGAGATTTTGGTAGTAGGGATCTGACACCGGTTAAGACCTTGCCGTTGGCCCTTAATGCTAGGATGTACAATTTTAATTTAGAATGTATGCATTTTCAGGATGTTAGACTCGGCTAGGAAAACTTTGTATTAGAGAGCTGTTAAGGTTAGCCAAAGAACATGTCTTCATCGAAATGTAATAAATGTAAAATTGTACATAATGATGAAACTTTTATTTAATGTTTTAAATTTTGTTTCATATTTTAATAAATACGGCCGGGAGGGTGACTCCCTCCCGCCTTCCAAAAGTTCAAACCTGTGTCCGACTTCTCCCATTCTTGGGGATTGGTGTTGGGAGGGGGTGGAGGCCATCCCGGCCATATGGAAAGGGGCAACCACTTGGTCCCCCGGAACGTATGGTTGGGTGCCCCGATTCCCCCGGGAAACCATTTTGGGCGGGGGGCGTGGCTCGGCTGGTATGCCCGAAGTGGCGTAGCCAGGGCGCGCCTTTTCCCGCCCAAGAGGGGTTGTCCTAGACACCTACATGGAAGACCACGCAAAGTAGGCGTACCGGAGGAGGGTACACGCCCTCCAGCAGAAGAATAAATAGAGCGGGAATTCCTGTGCTCTGAAGGCTGCACCCACTCGTTGCTCGTGAGCCCTCGACGGAACAAGTGGCAATTTTGACCCACCCACCAGCCCCTTATGGCAATGTTTGTTTAAATAAAGTTTTGCTGAGAAATAGATGTATAGGCCTTTTTTCCTTTGTAGAAAAAGTAAAGGAATGTTTAAGATAAGGATGTGACTTCTGCCTTTAGGATAATGTTTTTCCTTTGTAGGAGAGAGCAGTTGAGACACATCAAGGCTATGTCAGAATTTTCTTTCCTTAGTAGGTGAACAAATGTCGTATTTATTTTTTGGTCGGGCGGTAAGGTCATGATCGGTGAGCAGTAATTTCAAGGTCCCTAGAGGGGGGCGCCACCCAGAATGGATGGGAGCGCCCGGGGGGAGGCGGCCATTGGCCCCTTCCACGGGGAGGCGGCACCCACTAAGGATGGGTCGCCTAGGGGGAGACGGCCATAGGCCCCTCCCAGGGGGGAGGCGGCTAGATGCCCCTCCTACTAATTTCCCGGGGGCCGGATATCCGCGACGGAGGATAGAGAGTGTGGGGATGGGGGGGAGTCCACGCTGTCCTTCCTACCTCACACGGGAACTCGGACGACCTTTAAGATGGCGTCGAGTGGAAAGGGGGCCCCCACCATGACAAGGGAAGTTACAGTTGGCAATGAAGGCAGAGTCCTCTGCGCATGCGCCACTCACACCGTGAGGGCGAGATTTTGGTAGTAGGGATCTGACACCGGTTAAGACCTTGCCGTTGGCCCTTAATGCTAGGATGTACAATTTTAATTTAGAATGTATGCATTTTCAGGATGTTAGACTCGGCTAGGAAACCTTTGTATTAGAGAGCTGTTAAGGTTAGCCAAAGAACATGTCTTCATCGAAATGTAATAAATGTAAAATTGTACATAATGATGAAACTTTTATTTAATGTTTTAAATTCTGTTTCATATTTTAATAAATACGGCCGGGAGGGTGACTCCCTCCCGCCTTCCAAAAGTTCAAACCTGTGTCCGACTTCTCCCATCCTTGGGGATTGTTGTTGGGAGGGGGTGGCGGGCATCCCGGCCATATCGTATTATCACATGAATGATGTCATCAGTGATGTTGTCAGTGATGTCATTTGAGTTGTCAACAGTGATGTCATCAGTGATGTCACTGACCATGTCATGAATGATGTAATATGTGACATCATCAGCAGTGGATTGCGGGTGCGCGATATATAGTTAGTGCAACTAACTATATATGCGAATTTCAATGGTTTTGTGTGAGTAAAATAAGGTTTTGTAAATGCGAATCCCTAACTATATATGTTCTATAACCTATGTTTTTTTCAGTGAATTTTCAAGGTTTTCTAAATGCTAATTCCTAACTATATATGGTCTATAACCTATGGTTTTTTCAGTAAATTTCAATGGTTTTTTAATAGCAAATATCAAAAGCTGTAAAATGTATTCTTCTTTTAAAGGAAAAATATATTTTATATGTTTTTAATATAATTTTTTTATGCATATGCCAAACCCTGACCTCTTAATAGTGCACTGTGGTGGAAAATATTTTGGCACTATGACTGGGGTTGGTCTGGAAATGCTTTTAAAGGACACCTTTCATCAATTGATGACACTTTTTCCCCAAACTGCCTTGGAATATTCCAATATATGCCAAAGACAGAAATGGAACTGTTCCAACCAATTTTGTCCACAATTTGAGAAAGCACGGAAACATGTGAATAAATCTGTTTCTGCTTACATGAGAGACTTTAGAATGGGTTCAACATACAACAATAACTTGCGTTACAACATGCAAGACATCTACAGAGGAGATGGTGTGCACTTCTCAGATGAGGGGAATAGAATATTCCTCCTGAATTTAAGACTGTGCATTGGAACCTACTTGTAGGTACCTAAATCAGCCACAGAACCCAATAGCTCTTTTCAGAGCTACCCTACCTCTGATCATTCAAAACGTTTATCTTTTTCTAACTTTTTTCACTATTTTTAACCAAAGTACACTCCCCGGTATGCTTACCGGTGCGCGTGCCAGGCGCTCCCCACGCAAATTTTTTTTTTTTGCCTATATGAGCGTCCTAAGCCTCCCTCAGAAAACCTAGAGGGTCAGGAAGTGTCTACCGTGCCCCCTTCTACTCATTCCGAACATTGTTTGCCCTCCATCTTGTGTCTCAATTCTACCGAAACACAAAATGGAGGACTCCCGTAACGCTACCGGTACGCGTACCGGGGCGCGCACCGGTAAGCGCTCGCTAAAAAAAGGTGGGAAAGTAATTTACAGAAAAACCACTGGAGACACTTAAATCAAATAAAGAATAAGCCCTACTACATAGCAGTCCCTACCATTTACCCAAATTTGAAGGAATTCCATTGAGACATTTATGCTGTAGGCCTGACTAAATATCCTGAGGTAAATCACATAATAAAAACACATATGAAGTGTTAGAATTGACAACCAATTAAAATGTTACTTTCATTTTCTACTATTATTTCATGACATTTGATTGGTTATGTACCTGAATATATATAAAGAAAGAGAGAGAAACACAGCTATTTTGACTACTACTTCCTGAAGTACATCTCAAGAGCATTTTCACTGACAACTTAAACTTCTTTTTGAAAGGTAAGATGTTATTTTAAAAATTTGAAAGGAGAACTATGTCATGCACTTTAACTTAATTTAGGAAAACGTTTTCAGATAGTTATATACTGTCCCTCTATAAGAGTTAGTCATTGAGAAAGGCTTAATTATTTCAATTATTGATTGAGTTAGGCTTCTGTGGTATAATTATGAATTTACTTAGGCTTCATCACAGGCACTTCCTGCCTGAAAGCATACAGTGCCCAAAGATAACTTCACTGTTAAAAACTCACAAGTACCTGTCTGAACTTAAACCCAACAGTGCCCTATCTTTACTGATATATTTATTTTTTATGCAATTTACAGCAAGAAAATGGAAGCACAACAAAAAGAAAATAATATTTCATTTCAAATTAAGATTGAAAACAATCCTAAGGAAGAAAAAGAAGAAATAGACTTTTTGGATGACACTGTAGACCAAGAATTAATTATATGTTTTGAAGAATGTGAACCATGGAATGAAAAGGAGGACATACCAGATGAATTCATGTTACAAATTCTTTTAGATTTTGAAAAATCAGAACAATACATTTAAATTTTAAAAGTTAAAATTGTTTGAGACATTATTCTTTTTTATATGAAAATTATGAAATAGTACCCAAAAAGATATAATATGAAGTAAGACTTAAAATATACTGTGCAACTTTTTTGTGTTACATAGTAAGTTTGCTCATAGTTACTTCCTTTCTCCAACTATATTACCTCCAATGCGTATTTAACATCTCTTTATCATCTCCTGCCTCCATATTGTTTCTGCTTTCCTGACAGACTATGGTATGAATTCCATATACCACAATAACTTCTGAAACAACATGCAAGATATCTACAAAGGAGACAGTGTATATTAATTTTTAGACTCTGCATTGGTACCTGCATGTTGCTACTTAAATAAAAAAAAACAAAAAAAACAACAAAAAGAACAATTAATAAACATACAATATTTTAAAAGTCTATCATTCTTTTTTCCCCATAGTACGCTCCCCGGACCGCTTCCCGGTGCGCGTACCGGGCGCTCCCCCCCCAAAAAACGAGAAAAAAAAAATTTGGGGGCCCCGCGGGGCCCTTTTAAAGCCCCCACATCAAACCTAGGGGGTCAGGGAGGATCTACTCTGCCCTCGTATGGTCATTTCCCCCTTTGTTTTGGCCACCTCTTGTGTCTTGATCCTACAGAGACACAAGATGGCGGCCGCTCCGGACTGTTTAGAATGTTTACAGACACCCGAGAGCCAATCAGCTTTCCGCACGCAAGTCGCGTAGCGCACCCAGAGCGCTCTCCGGTGCACGTACCGGGGCGCGCTTACAGATATATATATTTTTTTGAACCTAAATTACTCAAAATCCACTAGAGCACATATCTTGAGACCTAGTAAAGGAACATCGGACTGCCAGTCCCTACAATTTTTCCAAGTTTCATAGAAATCCATTCTGCCGTTCGAGCTAAAAGTGAGTCCAACTACCCTATGCAAAACTCAATGTTAAAAACACGTTTTGGGACCCCCCTTTTTTCTCGGCCCCCACTTCAAGAAACCCCCCCAAACTTTCAGGGGCCGCTCAGAAACAAAATGTGCCATTTTCCTGAAAATTTCAACCAATTCCGTCCATCAACGCCAAAGTTATTCAACATAGAATTTTCAGAAATCCCTATTAAAAAAAATCCTAACTATATATACCTACTGGCGACCGTCAGTAGGTAATGTAATATATATACATATATATATATATATATATATATATATATGGAAGAAAAGGTTGCCACCTAGGTGGGAATGCACTTACAGGTAGGAATTAATGCCAGCGCAAGGGCGCGAGCTGCGAACAGAGTCCCTTTCCTGCCAGACGCGTTTCGGGCCAACGCCCTCTTCAGTGGCAGCACATGTGACATGACGGCAGCTGCAGGCACCAGTAAATACCCTCAGTGATTATGCACAGGTGTGAAGCCTGAAGCAATGCTTTCTGGGACTGGTGGTTCGATAAAACCCAAGTGGGTCGCCGCCGCCATTCACATGCAAAAAAAGTTTTAAAGGGATTGCCAATGTCCCCGCAAGCACCCCGCAAGTAAAGGCACCTCCTGTACCACAAAAAGCTGCCCAAATGAGGCAGCCGTGGACCCGCAGTTTGTCCGCGGATGTGCAAGCCCGCGACCGTGGCCGGCCGCTAACAAATGGAAGAAAAGGTTGCCACCTAGGTGGGAATGCACTTACAGGTAGGAATTAATGCCAGCGCAAGGGCGCGAGCTGCAAACAGAGTCCCTTTCCTGCCAGACGCGTTTCGGGCCAACGCCCTCTTCAGTGGCAGCACATGTGACATGACGGCAGCTGCAGGCACCAGTAAATACCCTCAGTGATTATGCACAGGTGTGAAGCCTGAAGCAATGCTTTCTGGGACTGGTGGTTCGATAAAACCCAAGTGGGTCGCCGCCGCCATTCGCATGCAAAAAAAAGTTTTAAAGGGATTGCCAATGTCCCCACAAGCACCCCGCAAGTAAAGGCACCTCCTGTACCACAAAAAGCTGCCCAAATGAGGCAGCCGTGGACCCGCAGTTTGTCCGCGGATGTGCAAACCCGCGACCGTGGCCGGCCGCTAACAAATGGAAGAAAAGGTTGCCACCTAGGTGGGAATGCACTTACAGGTAGGAATTAATGCCAGCGCAAGGGCGCGAGCTGCGAACAGAGTCCCTTTCCTGCCAGACGCGTTTCGGGCCAACGCCCTCTTCAGTGGCAGCACATGTGACATGACGGCAGCTGCAGGCACCAGTAAATACCCTCAGTGATTATGCACAGGTGTGAAGCCTGAAGCAATGCTTTCTGGGACTGGTGGTTCGATAAAACCCAAGTGGGTCGCCGCCGCCATTCGCATGCAAAAAAAGTTTTAAAGGGATTGCCAATGTCCCCGCAAGCACCCCGCAAGTAAAGGCACCTCCTGTACCACAAAAAGCTGCCCAAATGGGGCAGCCGTGGACCCGCAGTTTGTCCGCGGATGTGCAAACCCGCGACCGTGGCCGGCCGCTAACAAATGGAAGAAAAGGTTGCCACCTAGGTGGGAATGCACTTACAGGTAGGAATTAATGCCAGCGCAAGGGCGCGAGCGGCGAACAGAGTCCCTTTCCTGCCAGACGCGTTTCGGGCCAACGCCCTCTTCAGTGGCAGCACATGTGACATGACGGCAGCTGCAGGCACCAGTAAATACCCTCAGTGATTATGCACAGGTGTGAAGCCTGAAGCAATGCTTTCTGGGACTGGTGGTTCGATAAAACCCAAGTGGGTCGCCGACTCAGTTCGCAGCTCGCGCCCTTGCGCTGGCATTAATTCCTACCTGTAAGTGCATTCCCACCTAGGTGGCAACCTTTTCTTCCATATATATATATTGTGGAAGCTGCCTCTGATGAGAGACATGAGGTCTCGAAACGCGTAAGGCACACGAGAAATAATCCGGGTGTGGGACCAGCTGTCACAGGTACGCCGAAAGGAAGGCTTGCTGCCGAGTGCGTCCTGCAAAGCTTTTGGGCATTTGGATGAGAAAAATTACACGGCGGCCCTCGTCGTGGCAAGGCGCACCATCTTGAAACCTTAAGAGGCTGTGGTTGAAACCATGTTCAAACCTGATCAGCGCAGCGAGTCTGACAAAATCTGCTGGCCGAAACACTCCGAATCCTACTAAGGAAATACAAGCTTTTATTAACACAATGTGAGTTGGAACCTACTAAAGGTAAAACAATGAAGTGTTCCTCTGGACTATAACTACCAGCATGCAAATCTCATGATATACGCAACTTCAAGTGGGCGTGAACATCTATTGTGGCGCATGAATGTGAACAATTAAAAGGAACAACTTGCCACTCAATTGTGGAAGCTGCCTCTGATGAGAGACATGAGGTCTCGAAACGCGTAAGGCACACGAGAAATAATCCGGGTGTGGGACCAGCTGTCACAGGTACGCCGAAAGGAAGGCTTGCTGCCGAGTGCGTCCTGCAAAGCTTTTGGGCATTTGGATGAGAAAAATTACACGGCGGCCCTCGTCGTGGCAAGGCGCACCATCTTGAAACCTTAAGAGGCTGTGGTTGAAACCATGTTCAAACCTGATCAGCGCAGCGAGTCTGACAAAATCTGCTGGCCGAAACACTCCGAATCCTACTAAGGAAATACAAGCTTTTATTAACACAATGTGAGTTGGAACCTACTAAAGGTAAAACAATGAAGTGTTCCTCTGGACTATAACTACCAGCATGCAAATCTCATGATATACGCAACTTCAAGTGGGCGTGAACATCTATTGTGGCGCATGAATGTGAACAATTAAAAGGAACAACTTGCCACTCAATTGTGGAAGCTGCCTCTGATGAGAGACATGAGGTCTCGAAACGCGTAAGGCACACGAGAAATAATCCGGGTGTGGGACCAGCTGTCACAGGTACGCCGAAAGGAAAACTTGCTGCCGAGTGCGTCCTGCAAAGCTTTTGGGCATTTGGATGAGAAAAATTACACGGCGGCCCTCGTCGTGGCAAGGCGCACCATCTTGAAACCTTAAGAGGCTGTGGTTGAAACCATGTTCAAACCTGATCAGCGCAGCGAGTCTGACAAAATCTGCTGGCCGAAACACTCCGAATCCTACTAAGGAAATACAAGCTTTTATTAACACAATGTGAGTTGGAACCTACTAAAGGTAAAACAATGAAGTGTTCCTCTGGACTATAACTACCAGCATGCAAATCTCATGATATACGCAACTTCAAGTGGGCGTGAACATCTATTGTGGCGCATGAATGTGAACAATTAAAAGGAACAACTTGCCACTCAATTGTGGAAGCTGCCTCTGATGAGAGACATGAGGTCTCGAAACGCGTAAGGCACACGAGAAATAATCCGGGTGTGGGACCAGCTGTCACAGGTACGCCGAAAGGAAAACTTGCTGCCGAGTGCGTCCTGCAAAGCTTTTGGGCATTTGGATGAGAAAAATTACACGGCGGCCCTCGTCGTGGCAAGGCGCACCATCTTGAAACCTTAAGAGGCTGTGGTTGAAACCATGTTCAAACCTGATCAGCGCAGCGAGTCTGACAAAATCTGCTGGCCGAAACACTCCGAATCCTACTAAGGAAATACAAGCTTTTATTAACACAATGTGAGTTGGAACCTACTAAAGGTAAAACAATGAAGTGTTCCTCTGGACTATAACTACCAGCATGCAAATCTCATGATATACGCAACTTCAAGTGGGCGTGAACATCTATTGTGGCGCATGAATGTGAACAATTAAAAGGAACAACTTGCCACTCAATTGTGGAAGCTGCCTCTGATGAGAGACATGAGGTCTCGAAACGCGTAAGGCACACGAGAAATAATCCGGGTGTGGGACCAGCTGTCACAGGTACGCCGAAAGGAAGGCTTGCTGCCGAGTGCGTCCTGCAAAGCTTTTGGGCATTTGGATGAGAAAAATTACACGGCGGCCCTCGTCGTGGCAAGGCGCACCATCTTGAAACCTTAAGAGGCTGTGGTTGAAACCATGTTCAAACCTGATCAGCGCAGCGAGTCTGACAAAATCTGCTGGCCGAAACACTCCGAATCCTACTAAGGAAATACAAGCTTTTATTAACACAATGTGAGTTGGAACCTACTAAAGGTAAAACAATGAAGTGTTCCTCTGGACTATAACTACCAGCATGCAAATCTCATGATATACGCAACTTCAAGTGGGCGTGAACATCTATTGTGGCGCATGAATGTGAACAATTAAAAGGAACAACTTGCCACTCAATTGTGGAAGCTGCCTCTGATGAGAGACATGAGGTCTCGAAACGCGTAAGGCACACGAGAAATAATCCGGGTGTGGGACCAGCTGTCACAGGTACGCCGAAAGGAAGGCTTGCTGCCGAGTGCGTCCTGCAAAGCTTTTGGGCATTTGGATGAGAAAAATTACACGGCGGCCCTCGTCGTGGCAAGGCGCACCATCTTGAAACCTTAAGAGGCTGTGGTTGAAACCATGTTCAAACCTGATCAGCGCAGCGAGTCTGACAAAATCTGCTGGCCGAAACACTCCGAATCCTACTAAGGAAATACAAGCTTTTATTAACACAATGTGAGTTGGAACCTACTAAAGGTAAAACAATGAAGTGTTCCTCTGGACTATAACTACCAGCATGCAAATCTCATGATATACGCAACTTCAAGTGGGCGTGAACATCTATTGTGGCGCATGAATGTGAACAATTAAAAGGAACAACTTGCCACTCAATTGTGGAAGCTGCCTCTGATGAGAGACATGAGGTCTCGAAACGCGTAAGGCACACGAGAAATAATCCGGGTGTGGGACCAGCTGTCACAGGTACGCCGAAAGGAAGGCTTGCTGCCGAGTGCGTCCTGCAAAGCTTTTGGGCATTTGGATGAGATATATATATATATATATATATATATATATATATATATATATATATATATATATATATATATATATATATATATATATATATATATGTATGTATGTATGTATGTATGTATATATATATATATATATATATATATATATATATATATCACGGCTCCGAAATCCTAGCAATACCCAGCCGGGTCCCAGGAATTAGCACTCTCGAGCACAGGAGTGTTCTTTAGCAGGGAAGTTTATTCAAACAACAGACGCGTTTCGGGAGAGCCCTCCCTTCCTCAATGTTTACATCAGATGGGCAGTGCGCAGCGCCATTATCTATGTTTGCACAATGAATTGAAACAAACAAAGGATTAATTCTCGCACGCAATATTGGGCGCCATCTTAGAGTGTTTGATATCAACATAGTTAATATTGAATTGCTATATAGTAAATAACACCTAAATACTGCCGTGTATCGGCACAATTGATATCTTATAAAAAACCATATATTATGCACATTCTAATACATTTAATGGCTAAGACAACAATGCATTGTTGAGAAATACTCAACCTCCGACAAAATCACAAAACTTCAATGTGACCATGTCGGTCAATATCTAGCCGTGGATCGGCAATTGCAGCCCAATAGGATTGCCACAACTTAGGTGTGATCAAAAGACTAAAGCAATTCAACTAAGCAAATATTGTTAATGGTAACATCATCCATCACAAAAACTCTCAGGACATTTCTAGATACATTAGAAAGACATTTCAAAAGGAACTGGATACTCAGTACTGGACTCATTAGTTCTCATAACACAATAATACACATTGCTAACCCAAGTGAGAGGCCAATTCATCTCCCATATTTAAACCTCCAGGTGCTTTGGTCTCCAGGTCTATAATGTAACGGGACTCAAGTCTCCTAAGTGTGAGCAATCTGTTGCCCCCTCTAGGATTCTCTCCTACTTGGTCCAAACAAACAGTACCTGAGAAGATTCCTGTCCCTGTTGTGTTTCAAGGAAAAATGTCGGGCCACTGGATATGTGAAATCTTTGTTCACAATGGCCCGCATATGCTCCAATATCCTCAACTTGACAGGATTGATAGTACTCCCAACGTACCGTAACATACAGGGACATACTAGGCAATAGACTGCGAAGTCTGTGTGGCATGACATGAATTTAGTTATCTTCCTCCCATCTTTCTTACCCGGGACTTCATATGTCAGTGTCCTTCTGCTTGTTGCACAGGCTTTGCATTTTCCACAAGGGAAAAACCTTTAGTGTCCCTCAAAGTGCCTAGTGGTTTTTGAATTGGTTGTAAATAGCTATGAACTATTTGATCTCGTAGAGATCTGGCCCTCCTGAACGTGATTAACGGTGTGTTGGGAATGTCAGGCCCTACAATCTGATCAGATTTCAGAATGTGCCAATGTTTTGACAAGATAGATCGTAATTTGAAGGAGTCAGCAGCATAAGATGTTATAATGCGGAATCTTCCTTCAGTATTGGGACCTGCTTTCTTTACAAAAAGACTAGCACAGGGTATTTTCCTAACCCTGTTAAGGGTCTCTTGGAGAAGAGAAGGATTGTAGCCTCTCATTGTAAATCTTTCCATACATTCACCAGCTGCTTTCTCGAAATGTACATTTTGGCTGCAATTGCGCTTTAACCGCAAGAATTCCCCGTAAGGGATATTATTAATCAGTTTGCGAGGATGTCCACTGGAAGCGTGTAAAACGCTATTCCCCGCCGTGGGTTTGCGGTAAAGTTGTGTGCAAATGCGTCCATCATTGACACTTACTTCTAGGTCTAGGTAATTCACCTTTTCCCTACTGATTTCACTGGTGAATCTTAAGTGATACTCGTTCTCATTGAGCACTTGAATGTACTGTTTGGCTTCATCAATTGATCCATATATATAAATATATAGATACGTTACGGCCCAGGCTGAAGAAACCAGACGCCGCAAAAACTATAAGCGCCACTAGCGAAGAAAGTGCACCAGGACAAGGAAGGACCAAGAGAAACAAAAGAAACTAAGCATGGGCGTAAAATCCGTTCCGCTCACGGATTTTGCAGATTTTCGGTAAATTCGCAATCTGCGAACTCTCGCGAATTTGCCGAAAATACGCAAATTCGCACGCAGCGGATTTTTTTGCTTGGTGATACAATATTGCTGTGCGCGGCGATCACTTACTGTCATTCAACGTTTGCAGAGTTGTTTTTCTCGATATTTTGTGAGTGCTGCGCCATTTTGGATCTTGCTGGATGAAGGCATGGATGGCATGGGATTGTGCTGATTTTTCTGTGTTTTTCAATTTTTTTGGCTGCTGTTGGGGCCTTTTGCCCAGGGCTAGTGAGTGGTGCATGGACTGAGTCTTTCTGTGGGGTCTCTTTAATTTAAACATCATGGAGGGCATGGATGGCATTGGATTGTGGTGATTTTTGTGTGTTTTTCGATTTTTTGGGGTGTTGATGGGGACTGGCCATGTGGGCGGGGGCCATTTTGAGTGTTGGTACAGGCAGGCCATGGCCATGTGCCTGGGGGCAAGGGGCCATTTTGAATGCAGGTGGGGTTCTCAGGCTTGCACCCATTTTGCCTAGCTTTCATCCATTATGCCCAAGGGGTAGTGAGTGGTGCATGGGCCTAGTCTTTCTGTGGGGTGTCTTGAATTTAAACATCATTGAGGGCATGGATGGCATGGGATTGTGCTGATTTTTCTGTGTTTTTCGATTTTTTTGGCTGCTGTTGGGGCCTTTTGCTCAGGGCTAGTGAGTGGTGCATGGACTGAGTCTTTCTGTGGGGTCTCTTTAATGTAAACATCATGGAGGGCATGGATGGCATTGGATTGTGCTGATTTTTCTGTATTTTTCGATTTCTTTGGCTGCTGTTGGGGCCTTTTGCCCAGGGGTAGTGAGTGGTGCATGGGCCTAGACTTTCTGTGGGGTGTCTTGAATTGAAACATCATTGAGGGCATGATGGCATGGGATTGTGCTGATTTTTGTGTGTTTTTCGATTTTTTTGGCTGCTGTTGGGGCCTTTGCCCAGGGCTAGTGAGTGGTGCATGGACTGAGTCTTTCTGTGGGGTCTCTTTAATGTAAACATCATGGAGGGCATGGATGGCATTGGATTGTGCTGATTTTTCTGTATTTTTCGATTTTTTTGGCTGCTGTTGGGGCCTTTTGCCCAGGGGTAGTGAGTGGTGCATGGGCCTAGTCTTTCTGTGAGGTGTCTTGAATTGAAACATCATTGAGGGCATGGATGGCATGGGATTGTGCTGATTTTTGTGTGTTTTTTGATTTTTTGGGCTGCGTTGGGGCCTTTTGCCCAGGGCTAGTGAGTGGTGCATGGACTTAGTCTTTCTGTGGGGTCTCTTTAATGTAAACATCATGGAGGGCATGGATGGCATTGGATTGTGCTGATTTTTCTGTGTTTTTCGTTTTTTTTGGGGTGTTGATGGGGGACTGGCCATGTGGGTGGGTCCATTTTGAATGCTGGTACAGGCAGGCCCTGGCCATGTGCTGGGGGGCAATGGGCCATTTTGAATGCAGGCAGTGTTCTCAGGCCTGCACCCATTTTGCCTAGCTTTCATCCATTATGCCAAGGGGTAGTGAGTGGTGCATGGGCCTAGTCTTTCCGGTGGGTGTCTTGAATTTAAACATCAGTGAGGGCATGGATGGCATGGGATTGTGCTGGTTTTTATGTGTTTTTCGATTTTTTTGGCTGCTGTTGGGGCCTTTTGCCCAGGGCTAGTGAGTGGTGCATGGACTGAGTCTTTCTGTTGGGTCTCTTTAATGTAAACATCATGGATGGCATGGGATTGTGCTGATTTTTGTGTGTTTTTCGATTTTTTTGGCTGCTGTTGGGGACTGGCCATGTGGATGGGGGCCATTTTGAGTGCTGGTACAGACAGGCCCTGGCCATGTGCTGGGGGCAAGGGGCCATTTTGAAGGCAGGCAGTGTTCTCAGGCCTGCACCCATTTTGCCTAGCTTTCATCCTTTATTTATTTATTTATTTTATTTTAGGTTTTTATAGAGCGCGTAGTCACCCTCAAGTATCCCAGCGCTGAAACCTCGGACTCCTAAGGGGGGCAAAGAGAAGCTGCTGATGCATTAGGGGAAAAGGAGGGTTTTGAGGGATTTCCTAAATCGGAGGAGGTTTGGTTCAGCTCTGAGGCTCGGAGGGAGGGCGCTCCATTTCTTGTTAGTGTTGACCGAGAAGCGGCGGCCACCGGTGCGGGCCTTCTTCACCCTAGGGACAACGATGAGGTTTCCCTGTTCTGACCGGAGCGCTCTCGTCGGTATATATGGAGTGATCCAAGTACTCAGAATAGGGGGGCCGACGTTGTGCGGATCCTTGTGGGCCAGGCAGAGAGCCTTGAAGACGACTCTTTCCCTCACGGGGAGCCAATGGAGTTTCTTAAGAGCTGGTTTGGCTGATGTTCTTGCTGGGGTGTTCGTGAGTAGGCGAGCTGCGGCATTTTGGGTCTTTTGCAGTATTTGGAGGGTGGCTTCCGGCGCTCCGAGGTAAATGGCATTGCTATAGTCCAGCCTGGATAGAACTAAGCCCTGAATTAGCAGAAGACGGGACTGGGATGGTAACAGGGGAAGCACCTTTCTGCATGATCTAAGTAGACCATAGCAGATGCCGGCAGTTTTCCTAGCCTGAGTCCTGAAGGTGAGGTCTGTCTCCAGCCATACTCCTAGACTCTTAACCTCTGTCTTAGGAGTAGGGGGTTCACCCATACAGGCGGGCCAGAGGTTGGAGGGGAGGCTCAGAGTTTTGTGACCTAGGAGCAGGATCTCCGTTTTTGACCCGTTTAGCTTTAGGTCTGAGTCGCTCATCCATTGATGGATGTTGGAGAGACAGTCTCGAAGATTGGAGGGCTCTAGCTTAGGGTGTGAAAGTGTCACCACCAGCTGAGTGTCGTCAGCGTAGCTGACGATAGTGACTCCGAATGGAGAGACCAGCTCCTCCAGTGGGGCCATATACACGTTAAAAAGCGTGGGGCTCAATGCGGAACCCTGAGGCACTCCACACCGGAGGGGGATCGAGGGGGAGCGGCTTTCTCCTTCCCAGACTTGGAAGGAGCGTCAGGAGAGAAAGGATGTGAGCCATTTCAACGCAGTGTTATCCAGGCGCTGGGTTAGGACCTGGTGGTTGACAGTGTCGAATGCCGCGCTTAGGTCTAGGAGGACCACTGCCACTGATCCTCCAGTGTCAATGATTTCCCTAGCTTTCTCTACAGCAGCCAGGAGGGCGGTGTCAGTGCCCTGGCCTGGTCTGAAGCCTGTTTGAGAGTTTTTCAGGAGATGGTTTGCTTCTAAGAAGTGAGATAGTTTTTTGTTTGCGAGCTTCTCCGCGACCTTACCTATCCAAGGGAGGAGCGAGATGGGTCTTTAGTTGGATAGGTCCGCGGGGTCTAGCGAGGGCTTCTTAAGAAGTCCTTTGACGACGGCCTCCTTCCAGCTTTGTGGGACTACTCCTTGGATAAACGAGGTGTTAATAAGGGCAGTAAGTCTAGCTGTAATGGTCCGAGCGATGTTTTTAGTGAACCGTATGGGAACTGAATCGCTGGGGGCACCACTCTTCGTCGATGCTAGAGTAGCTGCCACTTCCTCTTCCGTGACTGGTCCGAATGAAACTAAGTGAGGTGGATCAGGTGTATCAGGGGGGTTCCCTGATGCAGGGGATGGGTCCTTGGCTATTCCCGAGGTGACCTGATTGGTGGCAGGAAGAGAGGAAAGGATTTTTTTGATTTTATCGTCGAAAAAATTGGCCAGGTTGACACATTTTTCTTCGGCTGCTATGGGGTCCATGGGTGTCTGCGCGGGGGCTGGGACATGGAGGAGCTCTTTGAGGATAGAGAAAGTCTCTTTGGCCGAGCACGAGCAGTTTTTTATTTTTTCCTCGTAGAAGGAGCTTTTTGCGTTATGGAGGGCTTGTTTGTAAGCTTTCATAGCCGTTTGATAAGCGTCTTTCTCCGTCGTCGATTTATTTTTTCTCCATGTACGCTCTGTCTTTTTACACTCCTCCCTTAGAATGTTCAGGGGCGGCGTGTACCAAGGTGCATGGTTGATCCTTTTTACATGCTTAAGGGAGCTAGTTAGTGGGATGAGGCTGTCTAGGGGGTTGGTGAGCCAGCTGTTGAATTCTCTATCGGCGCTGTTAGGATCAGTTGGGAGGGGGCCATCAGATTCCCGTAGCTTCGCTTCCCATTCCTCTGGTCTTAACTTGTGCCATCGTCTGGTTTGTATCCTAGTTTTCTGTTTGGGAGCCGGGGTGGGCTGAAGGGGCCAGTACATAGGGACCAATAAATGGTCAGTCCATGGGAGAGGAGTGGGGTCTTGGGTTTGGAGGTTCCTAATGTTGGTGAGGACCGGGTCTAGGAGCTGTCCTTTCTCGTGGGTGGCTTTCGAGTTCAGAAGCAGGAGGTCAGCTGACATAAGGTCTGCTAGGAGGTTGGCGGCCGTGTTGTCTGCCGGGTCTAGGAAATGTAGGTTCAGGTCCCCTAGGAGGAGAAAATTGGGCGTAGATATAGTTTTTAGAAGGATGTGGTCCATCAGGGTGCTTGAAAAATCTCCTAGCGAGCCTGGTGGTCGGTATACCAGAAGACCCGATAGTGAGGTGGTAGGGGAGATCTGAAGGATGAAATTACAGTTTTCACAGTCCTTGACCGAGCCGTCATCGATTCTACAGCTGATATAGTCTTTGTAGAGTATGGCGAGCCCGCCCCCTCTTCCGACCGGTCTGTTCAGGCAGCAGATTTGATAGCCGGGGGGGTTGCATTGACCAAGTCAAAGTCGTTGCTGGGGGTCAGCCATGTTTCGGTCAAAAATAGGGCGTCTAGCGAGAGGGCTTGAGTGAGGAGGTTTATCTCGTGAGAGTGTTTTACCAGAGACCTGCAGTTCAGGAGCCCGAGTCGAAGGGTGTGGCTGGGGTCCGTGGCTTCAGGGGTTTCGCAGAGGGTGCATCCTGTAAACTGGGTGTTGTCCTTAAGGATGAATTCACACTGAGGATGTTTTTTAGTATTCCAGAGTCGGAGTGTGTCCGGAGTGTAGGAAATGTGATTCTGTGACTTGGGCATAGTGTCTGGGCCTGAGGCCGTCTGGGCCCGAACGGGCCCAGACGGGCTTGCCTCTGGCGCGCCTTCGGCGCGCTGGCGGCGCGCCCGCTGCGCCCATCCGCTGCACGTCCGGTAATTGCACATCTTTTATGGTAAGAAAAGGGGGCGGGTGAGCGTGGCCTAAGAGTAGGCGTGGCCTCTCTCCATCGCCGTCAATGGCGTCAGGATTGTTTGTTGACAATCTCTCTGTTGCAGCGAAGGGGTCGCTGTTTCGGCGTTTTAGGAGCCCGCTCCAGTGGTGGTAGACGGGTGAGTGAGTTTTTTAAAATACAAAGAATTTGCTAAATGGTGACACAAAATACAATTTTAAAATAAGTGGTCTCCCGGCTTCCGCCTCAGGAGATGACGAGGTTGTGGCTTCGTGGCGCTGAAGGCAGCGTTTATATAGTCTGATCGGCGGGTGGGCGTGGCCTAAGAGTAGGCGTGGCCTCTCTCCCTCGCCGTCAATGGCGTCAGGATTGTTTGTTGACAATCTCTCTGTTGCAGCGAAGGGGTCGCTGTTTCGGCGTTTTAGGAGCCCGCTCCAGTGGTGGTAGACGGGTGAGTGAGTTTTTTAAAATACAAAGAATTTGCTAAATGGTGACACAAAATACAATTTTAAAATAAGTGGTCTCCCGGCTTCCGCCTCAGGAGATGACGAGGTTGTGGCCTCGTGGCGCTGAAGGCAGCGTTTATATAGTCTGATCGGCGGGAGGGCGTGGCCTAAGAGTAGGCGTGGCCTCTCTCCCTCGCCGTCAATGGCGTCAGGATTGTTTGTTGACAATCTCTCTGTTGCAGCGAAGGGGTCGCTGTTTCGGCGTTTTAGGAGCCCGCTCCAGTGGTGGTAGACGGGTGAGTGAGTTTTTTAAAATACAAAGAATTTGCTAAATGGTGACACAAAATACAATTTTAAAATAAGTGGTCTCCCGGCTTCCGCCTCAGGAGATGACGAGGTTGTGGCTTCGTGGCGCTGGAGGCAGCGTTTATATAGTCTGATCGGCGGGTGGGTGTGGCCTAAGAGTAGGCGTGGCCTCTCTCCCTCGCCGTCAATGGCGTCAGGATTGTTTGTTGACAATCTCTCTGTTGCAGCGAAGGGGTCGCTGTTTCGGCGTTTTAGGAGCCCGCTCCAGTGGTGGTAGACGGGTGAGTGAGTTTTTTAAAATACAAAGAATTTGCTAAATGGTGACACAAAATACAATTTTAAAATAAGTGGTCTCCCGGCTTCCGCCTCAGGAGATGACGAGGCGGAGATGCCCAGGGGTAGTGAGTGGTGCAAGGGCCTAGTCTTTCTGTGGGGTGTCTTGACTTTAAACATCATTGAGGGCATGGATGGCATGGGATTGTGCTGATTTTTATGTGTTTTTCGACTTTTTGGGGTGTATAACTGAACTGATGTTCCTCTGTCTTCCATTGCTTTTAGGTGCACAAGACTCAAGAGAACCACCAGTGCCAGGAAGAAGTCCTGCAGCCGTGTGTGTGGGCAGCGTAACGTCACGCGACGTCACATCTGGCCACAGACAACTCTGCAACTCGTGCAACTCCGGCCTGCTGTTCTGACCTCTGAAGAAGATGGCCCCAAAAAAAGTTCCCCGTTGCTCCTCGAGCAAGAAAGTTGCCAGTAAGGAGCAGAAGAAGCAAGTTACCAAGGAGACTGGTGTGCCGCCCGCCACATTTTTGGGGAATAAAAAAAAAAGTACGCCTGCAGCAGCAGCGGGATATGCTGGGGACCAAGCTGGGAGCAGCACCCCGCTCCATTGGGCTCAGTGCCACCACCACCACGCCAACTTAAGTCCAAGCCCTTGAGTGTTGCAGAGGCAGCCAATCTACTTGTTCATTCACCATCGACCAGTGATGTTGGCTCATCGCAAGAAAGTAGCAGCAATGTCCCTCAATCAACACAGGTTGCTGTAACTCATCTGACGAGTGTTGAACAACCACAGCCGCAACAACAACCACATGTGCAAGTATAAGCCCAAGTACAAGTGGAAGGAGAGGCAGCGCAAGGAGATGCGCAAGCAGAGGTGCATGGAGGGGCACAAGTGCCCACAATAGTTGTTCCTCCCGAAGTAGGGGCACATCAGGAAATCGACATTCAAGCCGAGGTATCATTTGATGAAGCCACTCCTCCTGATGATCATTCATTGTCTTCCACATCCCTAGCAAGGAAAAGATCAAGGATGGTGTCTACATCTTCTTCAAGCCCACCTCCTTCTGATGATATGGATCAAACTTGGGAACCACCACTGCCGTCTGAGAGTGAGGCACACCATGATCTGACAAAGGTAGCTAAGCGTAAAAGGAAGGTCCCCGAAACTCTCATAGTTATGGAGTGTGATGCTGATGCTGAACAAGAAGTGGCGTATACTCCTGCTGATGAAGACTCTCATGACGACGACGCAGTCATCATAGACGTCACTCCAGCCTCAGCGGGCATGCAGCAAACAGACATTTTGACCCTAGCCCGAAAAGCTGCTGAGCGTGATGATGTTGTCGACGAGGAGGCAATGGGACCACCACCATCATTGGAGTTAACTAGTACACCACCACCTACCGCTTCCATATTTCTTTCTCACCAGAAGGGACCTCCACCTACCTCGACCTCAATTAGTGGTGGTGCAAGTGCACAACGTAGTAAAGTTCGGCAACACACATCCTCCACTTCATCTGGCATTAGCAGCATGACCACCACCAGTATCGCCTCCTCCGCCCCCCACAGATATTTCAAGTCCGCAGTTTGGGACTTCTTTGGTGTTTGCCTAAAAAGGGAAAACATAGCCATTTGTAGCATTTGTAAGCTTGCAGTTAGTCGTGGTAAGTTTGGTACCAACTATGGTACCGGAGGCCAGAGAGGTCATCTTGAGAGACAGCACACTGTCCAATGGTTTGCGCACCTAAAGGAGATCAAGGAATCCCGAATTGGAAGTCAACAAACTGTATACGTTGATGTTTCATCTGATGATGACGAGGAGGAAGAAGCGTCAAACACTTCACTTACACCCAGTATCCCTGTCAGGAGCATACCTCCTGTGAGCCCCACTAAGAGTGTGGGAGAGAGTGAGACACCAATGCGAAAAAGTTCATCATCGAGCTTAACTGGGTCGAAGAAGTCATCATCATCCTGTAAAATGATCCAGCCCACCATTAGAACCATGTTGTTTTCAGAAGCGCCATTTGATCGCAACCACCCACTGACGCGTCTGTATAACACTAAGCTTGCTAAAATGCTAGCTCTCGACCTTCTCCCTTTTTCTTTTGTGGAAGGGGTTGGTTTTCTAGAATTAGTGGCAACGCTCAGCCCTAAATGGAAGGTTCCTAGCCGGTTCTATTTTGCCAGAGTTGCAGTTCCAGCACTACATGAAGATGTGCTGGAGGTGATTGGGGCAGCTTTGCAGAAGAGTGCTGTTCACACTATACATCTGACAACAGACATGTGGACCAGTGGCGCAGGCACTGATTACATGTGCATCACTGCACACTGGGCTCTTTTTCAGGGGTTAAAGCAAAGCTAAACGCAGGTGTTGACCCGGACAACGTTTTTAAAGCTGCTCGGAAACATGCAACACTAGCCATGTTTGGCATGGAGACTAGTCATACAGGAGAAAACATTTTGAAGGAGTTTAACACAAAGGTCTTTCAATGGCTGTTCTCAACCCATGATTGGTTATGTTTCCATGGATAATGGCGCTAATGTAGTTAAGGCCATGGATCTGGGTAAATATTTCAGAGTGCCGTGTTTGGCGCACTGTATAAACCTGGTTGTTAAAAAATTCTTGAGTGAAGAAAGTCCAGTGTACGAGTTAGTGACCATCTGCCGAAGAATGTGCAACCATTTCAGCCATTCTTTTAAGGCCCGGAAGCATCTGAGGGGCCTGCTACATGAACGTCGAATGCCAGTGAAAGCACTCATCCAGGAGATGCCAACACGTTGGAACTCAACCTTCTACATGCTTGAGCGTCGGTATGAGCAGTTTACGGTACTCGATCAGTTTTTTTTAACACTGGGTACAGCTCTGAAGGACCTGGGGCTAGATGCAGCGCAATGGAAGCTAGTTAAAAGCCTGACAGACATGCTTTGTCCTTTTGAGGTCTTCACGCGTGCAGTCAGCAGGGAGGACTGTAATTTGGGAAAAGCTATCCCATTGTTGCGCATGCTACAGCACCAACTGAAGGCGGTGTCTTCTATGTTTGAAAAAGATGAAGAAAAGCAAGAAGCTTTTGTTTTGGCGGAGAAATTATTACAGCGCCTACTTGGCGATGAACGTCTTCAAATGGTCCACTCAGAACAGCATTACATCTGTGCTACTACTCTGGATCCACGCAACAAAAAGGCACTGGCAGGCAGAGCATTCTTTCCTTTTGGTGACGCAGAAGTTTCAAAGTACAAACATTGGCTAGCTCTGTCAGCCATGAGGTTTGAAAGAGAACGGCAGAAAATTGAAGGAAAAGGCAGTACATCAGCATCAGCAGGCCATCCCCAGTCAAAAGAATCCACTTCCGCACCTGTGGCTGTGGCAGAATTGACCTCTCAGTCGTTAAAGACACCGGCAACCGGATCATCTGCACCAGACACAACAGTAACATTGGGTGAAGAAGAGGATTGGCTAACTAAGCTTGGGTTTGCTTCTCAAAAGGTCCCAGCAAAAAGTAAGCAAAGTGGAGGAACCGGGAGAACCTTGAGTCGATGGTGCCGGACTATCTGAATGACTCAACAGAGGTCTATGTTAAGGCTGACTCATTGGCGTATTGGCATGGGAAAAAAGAATTGTGGCCAGAGATCTCCAACCTGGCTATAAACTACTTGTCCTGCCCACTCGCAAGTGTCTCTTCTGAACGTGTTTTCAGTGCTGCTGGTGGCATTGTATCTTGCAAAATGATCCGCCTCTCGCCCAAAAATGTGGAGAGGTTAACAATGATCAAGATGAATCAGCACCTCATACCACCGGATTACAAAGTACGAGAATACACGCCGGAAGAAGACGAGGAGGACAGCAACTTAGATGACGGAATTTCTTCTCTGTTAGGTGACCTACTCCCGCCTGAATTCGCAGAGTATGAGGACAAACTCTTATTCCCCGACACCGAGCCTTGAAAATTAGCCAATGAATCAATAACTTTCTTTTTCGTCCTTATTCACTTTTATTCCTGTGTGTCTGTCTTTCTTTGTTTTGCACAGTTAATATAATTAAAACTTTAATCACCTAATCACAAAAACAAGCCCATCAGCAGAACTGTCTTCACTTATTTGCTTTTTGATTTGAAGGTGCCGCAGTCTGCATTCCTCAGGTTCACAAGTTCACAAGAACATGCTCCTTTATCCTCCTCCTCCAGACTCCTATTTCTCTCAAAGCAGAGGGCTGGATTATGCCCAATGAAGAAAGACTCGGCACTTGTGGGGGTGTTCTACTTCTTTGAGGGTGAGTTGGCGGGTCTTGTGGCATTGCTGGGAAGGTCTAATACCGGATAAAACTGGTTTGGACAAAATCAGACTTGAAAACGTTTTTGCCTTTTTGCTCAATATCATGTGTTCTGGGGCCTGTTTGGGGGGCTTCCTGGTGTTTGTGAGTTGGTTTCGGGGTCTGGGAGCACTGCTGGCACAGTCTAATGTTGATTGCATTTGTTTTCTAGGACATCCATGGTGGAAAAGTGGAGTCATGACCTAGCTGCACAGCGCGTTTGGACAGAAGGCCGAAAAATATTGTAAGTATGAGATTTTCCATTTTTGCTTTTTGCCTGTTTGGGGGAGTTGTGCTTTTTTGCGGGTGGGTTGGCGGGTCTTGGGGCATTGCTGGGAAGGTCTAATACTGGATAAAACTGGTTTGGACAATATCAGACTTGAGAACGTTTTTGCCTTTTTGCTCACTATCATGTTTTCGGGGGCCTGTTTGGGGGGCTTCCTGGTGTTTGTGGGTGATTTTCAGGGTCTGGGAGCACTGCTGGGTATGGATACTTTTGATTGCAAGAGGTTTGAAGCAAATCCATGGTGGCAGAGGGGAGTTAGGGCCTAGCTACAGAGCGAGCGCGGAGTGATTTTGGAAATTGCCCTGGAAATGACTAAGTCCCCATTTTTGTACTTTTGCTTTTTGGCTGTTTGGGGGTCTTCTACTTGTTTTTGCCTAGGTTGACGGCTCTGTGGCCATTGCTGGGAAGGTCTAATACCGGATGAAACTGGTTTGGTCCAAATCCATGAGGAAAAAGTTTTTGCTTTTTCTGACATTTCGCTCAATTTAGCGTTTTGGGGGCCTGTTTGGGGGGCTTCCTGGTGTTTGTAGGTGGGTTCCGGGGTCTGGGAGCACTGCTGGGTATGGATACTTTTGATTGCAAGAGGTTTGAAGCAAATCCATGGTGGCAGAGGGGAGTTAGGGCCTAGCTGCAGAGCGCACGCGGAGTGATTTTAGAAATTGCCCTAAAAATGACTAAGTCCCCATTTTTGTACTTTTGCTTTTTGGCTGTTGGGGGTCTTCTACTTGTTTTCGCCTGGGTTGACGGCTCTGTGGCCATTGCTGGGAAGGTCTAATACCGGATAAAACTGGTCTGGACCAAATCGGAGGCAAATTGTTTTTTGCGTTTTTGCTGACTTGCTTGTCTTTGAGGTGCTCTTTGGGGGGGTTCCGGGTGTTTGTGGGTGGGTTTTGGGGTCTGGGAGCACTGCTGCCAAAGTCTAATTTTGATTGCATTTGCTTTTCAGGAAATCCATGGTGGAAAACGGGAGTTATGGCCTAGCTGCCCCGCGCGTTTGGACAGAATTGAAAGAAGGCCGAAAAATATTGTAAGTATGAGATTTTCCATTTTTGCTTTTTGGCTGTTTGGGGGTGTTGTGCTTTTTTGCGGGTGGGTTGGCGGGTCTTAGGGCATTGCTGGGAAGGTCTAATACCGGATAAAACTGGTTTGGAGAAAATCCATGCGAAAAAGCCTTTTGGCACTTTTTGTAACTTAGGGTTCGTTAGGGTTAGCACTAGCAGCAGGATTGCATGTGTTTCGGGGTGTTCTAGATTTTTGCAACTGAGTTCTGGGGTCTTAGAGCACTCGTGGGAATGTGTAATTTTGGTTGCAAGTGATTTGAAGAAAATCCATGGTGGGAAAGGAGGGATTTGGCAAAGTTAAAGAAAGCGTTTGCCACTATTCTTAACTTAGGGCTCGTTAGGGTTAGCAGTATTTGTATTGCATGTGTTTGGGCGGGGGCTGTTTATGGGGGGGTTTGCGAGTCTTGGAGTGATGCTGAGTATGGATACTTTTGCTTGCTTGCAAGTAGTTTGAACACAATCCACTGTGGGTGAGGGGGGATTTGGGTCTACTTCTACTTTCAAAGTACGTTTTGTCACCAGTTTTCTACTAGGCCTCGTTTTTTGAGATCTGGGTGGGGGTCTTCTAAATTTTTGCAACTGGCTTTAGTAAGGGTCTGGGTGGGAGCACTGCTGGGAAGGTCTAATTTTGTTCTAAAACACAGTTTACAATACACCTAGCTTGAGGGGAAAGATCCGCTAAATTAATTTGCCCATACTTATTTATCCTTCAAAAGGAGACTCAGACAGAGTACGCACTTTCAAAAATATTGTACTGTCTATTAGGAAACTCAAAGTGTGACTTTTTGCACTACACAGCGTACATACCTTAAATTTATTTGTCAGTGGTGTTCTAATATCACTTCCTGTTTTTCCATCAATAATTACAGGCCGGATTTCAGTCTGTGCAATGGGAAAAAAAGGATGAAGTCAGGCTTCACATTAGCGAGCCGCAATTCAGCATCCGCCAGGCAGGCATTGGACAGGGTGACTACTGGTCACCAACATTGATGGACGGAGCGTCAGCTGGAATGGAGGAGTCCCGCTAATAAGAGGAATGGTTTGATGCATGCAACTTACCAAATTCAACAGGACAACTACAACAACATACAGATACAGTATCCGTTCTTTTCTAATTATCTTTTAAGTAATGTTATTGCTGTGAACTTCTATGAGTGTGACTCTGCATTTCTTGGATCTCTGGCTCTGCTTCTAAATTCATCCCTACAGCCATTCTATCGGTTTACTTCTGCTATTTTTTAAACCTAATTTAATGTAAGAAGTGTTTCTCTGAGTGCAGAGATAGGCAAGTGAAAACGCTGCAGCCCTGTACTGTCGCATTCTGTCATTCACGGTTGTCGAAAGTACTACTTACTTTTCAGTAACCATGCAAGCAGTAGTGCATGCACTTCCTTTATGTCACTTAAAAGATTTATGGTTAGCTTTGTACCCAAAGATTTCTTTATCTTCAATTATTGTTTGTCCATGCTGTGTTTTTTTTTCTTCTCTCAACAAAACTTTCCCAAAATCCCCCATTCCCATCCATTTTCCAAACCCTAACCCTCTTCCCCCGGGCTGTGTGGTTTTGATTGATGTGTGACTAAATGATAGCAATAATTCCACACACTTGCTGGGGAGGGTAAGGTCATAGCAACAGGCTGGTGAAGGAATCCAAGGATATATTCTATTCTTACTCAGCTTGACACTCAGTCACTATTGGCAAATGAAAGCAGATTTTCATGTGCGCCATTAACTTGATAGGTCATCAAGAACATCCTCCTCCTAGACGTGGAAAATTATTACGCTGCTGTGTCCTTCACCTTCTGTACTATTTCTTGTAGTAGTAGCCAATGTCAAAGAAATTCAACGCAAGTACTAGTTATACTTTCAATACTTTACCATTTGTTAGGCTACATTGTGGCACTGTTCTAGTGTACTGTTACCTGCTATATTCTCTATCGTACCGTTCTAATTCTACGGTAAGGACAAACAAGGTTTCATTTTCTTTTTTTCCAGATGCTGCAACTGCCGCTGTGTAACACCACAAGTACCAACGCAATGATGACATTTCATCCGCCCAGGATTGCCAACCTTAATCGCCATTTGCCATGCAGCCAGCCCTGTGCCTAGCCCTATTTCCAAAAACAAATTACAGGTAAGATAAGCGTTTGGGGGGAGGAAGTATAATGGAGTATTAGGAGAGACGAGAGACTGACACTAGTACTAATAAAGTCCTAGGACTATTGAATTCACTTACTCTGTGAGAGGCACTTAGTTTTGAAAACATTTGGGCAATTAATTACACAACTTGAATCAAGATGCCACTTAAGTATCACGAAAACAAAGTTACTGTTAAACCCCCACCCACCAGCCTCAAAAGCAGTAAAAAAAACACATATGCTAAGATAAAGTTTAAAGTATATTTAAATCCCTGACAAAAATAATCTCCCACAAGACCCAACCCACCCCCACTCCCTAACCCCAACGAATGGCCGTGAAAAGTCCAAAACAGTGAAAAAACCCAACTCCCAATTCCCACCCCCAGAAGTCTTTAAAAAGGGGCAAGGGACAGTCTCCTCCTACTGCTGGCTGCTGCTGTTGACTTTCCGGGCCAGGTCGGAATGCTCCTTGCGGAGGGTCTCGAGCAGGGCTTTCGTGTTGAGCAGCTCCTGCTCGAGGTAGGAAACCCTCAGGGAAAGGCGGTGTATCCGTTTTTTGCAACTGCTGTGGGGGCAGCTGATTTCTTTGCTGCTCGGTGGTGGTGGGTGGGTGCAGTACCCCGGCTCCGTACCGCTGGAGACCTGCTGCGCTGACTGGGTGACCCAGGGAGCGCGGAGGAGGATGCAGCTGTGCCGGTAGATGTTGTTGTAGACTGCGTGTCCCCCTCCTCCTGGGCCACCAGCCGCCGATATTCAGTGACAGTGGCCTCCAGCCTCCGTTGCCTGGCCCGTCTAGCCAGCTCCTTCCGGGTTGGTTTGGAAGGAGCATCTATATGAAGAAAGAAAGACATAGTCTGTAACCAATGCTCTTTAAGATTAACACAAAATGATTCAGAAGAAAGTTGTGTCACAGTAGAACTAGCAACTTGCAAGCGCAGTACATAAATATTGTGGCCAGTATCTATCTAACCTCCCACTTCTTCACCCTTGCTCTAACATTAGTGGGAGTTTAAGGAATCAATTCTAAGAGCACTATGGACTCACTCCATTAGAGTCGACTATGACAGTACACCAGTCTTATTCTTCTTCTTCTCTCTTGTTTAGCAAAATTGGTACGTTAACTTCTGCAAGCCGGCATAATGCCACCGCAGTCAACTTGCACCCGAGAAAAACAGACGCCCACCATGATGAGTGAGACAGACTTGCGTTACTGTACCAGTCAAGTACATGCAGGTGGTGATGCTCTTACTTTTCTATTACGGGTGACACTGAGAATACTCTGTTACAAGGGCTACTGCTTAATTAATTTAAGTTTCACCCTACAGTGCAAATGAATACTAGAAAAGGAAAATGAAGAAGATAAATAATCTGATTATCTATCACTGCACATGGTATGTATTTGCTTACATATGGGATGACTTTAGGTGCTTTGCTTTTTATTGAGTGAACAGTGATACATCCACACATGAATGACCGAGTTCTACTAAACTTATTAACAGAGGTAGTGAGTGGCCATCGAAATAGCCGGATATATGCTATGCTTCCAATACAAACTACTGCTACTATTCATGGTGCTATTCGGACAAAATTACAACTTCTTTTCCTTGCCTTTCCTACACTGGGATGGACATGGGGGTGCGGTGTTACATGCTCTTCAAAGTAACACTTAGTTCATCCAGTGACCATCTACTCTCTCTAGATACACATATGCTATCTAAGAGTCAGATAGTACCATGATCCAGGCATCCATCCATTCAAACTATGGGTCAGATTAGGATTGCGGATTTCCTGCATCCTCCGGGCCGGCGGAATCCACCGCCGGCCCGGAGGATGCGGGAAATCCGCAGCGGACTGAAAAAGACCCCCCGGCAGATTAGGATGACTGGGGGATCGTTTTTCAGTCCGCAGCTTTTCCGCCGCGGTCACCTCCCGTCTGCGGCATAAAAGCACTAACATGGCTGGCGGTGTCTATCAGACACCGCCAGCCATATTAAGATGTCTGGAGGAACATGCCTTTACACGGCGGCATTTCCGACGTGCAAAGGCATACGGATTTTTGTTTGGTGTCCCGTTGCAGGCCCCCAGAGGTGAAGGGGGTGGGGGTTGCACATGGGGGGTACCTATGGTACCCCCCTGCATTTGCCTGCACAAAGCGGCAGGCACCGCGCGGTGCCTGCCGCTTTGTGCATGCAAATGCACAACTTACATTTTTATCATTGCGGCGGGTGCTGCTTCAAGCAGCACCCGCCGCAATGATAAAAATACAGGATGTGACCGCCAGGGTGGCGGTCACATCCTAATTACCACGGAGTGACCGCCGCTGCCCCTGCGGACGGTCCCTCCTACTCTATGGTGGCGGACGGACTCACGCCATCATAATAGGCCCCTAAATGTCAATCATTCTTCATCATGTCTCTCATCTGGACAAACCTTACGTTTTCTCACGGGGAGCAGCACACTATGCAGTCTGCAATCTCAATAAGTAAGGAATGTAAGAGCTTACCACTGCCCGCCACTACCGTGGCAACCCGCACAGCAGTTTGGTCCAGCACTTCCACCGCCTCCTCCCCAGAGCATTCCTCCTCCACCTCCGCGCTGGGCCCAGCACCAGATGTTCCACCTACAAAGTACATTTAAGAATGTTAGATGTCATAGACATACACCACTCACTAGTATTTTGTCTAGGAATGAAGAAATGTAAATACAGAAACCAATCTAATAAATTGTGACTGTCTACTCTAAAGTAAAAATGTCCCTTTTTCCAGGGATGGGTGTTGTCTTGCTGCACTTTTTTGGCACAACTGATGAATGCTTGCTTTTTAACACGCACCATTTTTCTCATAACAGACAGAAGCTTCACTTCTAAGAACAAATCATTAGGACGGAGGGACCAATGATTCAGCAGCAAAAAGAAAAATGAAAGTTCAAACCAGGTGAGGGCTCGGCTCACCCACAATAAATGTGTGAAATAAAAAATGACTAAGCACTTTTCCATTTTTAATCAACCGTTTATGTTTTATGACAAGCTGATTTTAATAAATATTTTTACTTTTAATAAAGCTTTAAAACTTAAATAGACTCTGTGGTTTTTGGACATGAGTGAATGAGCAAAGGGTTTTGCAATTTGCAAGCATGATCCGTGCCTCTGACACTTCTGGACTCTGACTCCGTACTCTTGTCCTGCGTTGGATAATCATCTTTGGGGATCAATCATCGATGAATTCGGGAGCTAAATGACTCTGCCACACTATCTAGTCAGTAAGGAGATTGGGGGTTCATCAAAGTCTGATATCACTGAGGTATGTGGAAAGTCTACCTGCACCTATTATAATTGATAAACAATGCACTATTTAGTGTCCATAGTTCTGTTTGTGCAGATTTGTCCCTGCAGCAGTAGTAGTATGGATTGTCCTCCTATCCAAACCAAAAGTAAAGTAGTATCTTATTCTTTCTTGGTGGTCATTCACCTTTTTATTGTTGGTAATTGTCAAAGAATAAACAGTTAGAAGACTTGAAAAGACATTATGGACAATCCCAGAGGACTGCACTCAGTGCATAGAGCTATTGCTGACTAGAATGGGAGTTTCAGTTTACACTTTTTGCCAAATGTGCAATCTTAGTTAGCTACACAGACAGACTAATAAGAATAATCTAGTAATACCACAGGGAGTCATAGTCGAGGCAGGATAAGAATTTAGATACAGTCTACAAGAAGATCAAAGAACATTTAGAATAAATCGAATGAGGAACGCTAGGAAAAAATAGGTACTCTATATTAAAATTAACTTACCGGGGCCAGCAAAGGAGACCTCGCCTTCCCGATCCGGGCCTTGTTCAGCAGCAGCAGCAGCCTCCTCCAATGCCCTCTTGCCCCTGGGGGGAGCTGATGTACAACATGAAAGAAAGAAAGACTAGAAAACATGGATGATATTTGTCAACCAAATCAAACATTTCAAAAGAACAATAACAAAATATTTTTGCGAAATAGCAAATAGACAACTATTCCACGGGATATATTGACCTATCTCATGTGGTCTACTACGATATTAGTATTGCTTGATTTGTGGACCGTCGACTTGGAAAGTTATGTAACTCACTAAACAAACTACTAAAAAGGTTCGCCTAGGACTGGCAGGCAGCAGTCCGCAGCACGCGAAGTGACAGACAGAGTCCATTGTGATTGCAGATCAGCGACAACACTAAAAAGTTTCCTACTACTTTAACCAGTCATTAAAATACTCAAACTATCAATGCACCACCACTAATTCTTCTTATTGCCAGGTGTACAAAGGAAGGACTGGACTTGAATCTGTAGGGGCAGATTTACAAGCCCCTTGTGGCTCTTTTGCTCCATTGTTGCGTGACTTTTGTGAAGCAGCGGCAGAACAAAAGAGGCGCCATGGTGCGGCGCATATTAACATCGTGACGCATATGGGAGATGCATCACGTTGTAAAGCCCTGCGCCATCAGGGTGCGTTCCGGCTCAAGGCAGGGCGTTCCTGCGCAGGAACGCATCCTAAAAGTGGCTGAGGGAAATCTACAAGATTTCAATCAGTCACTTTTAGTACAATGATGCATGACTCAAACCCTGCGCCTGCTTGAAGCAGACGTACGGCTTGACGCAGCATTGGGGAGATAGGGCACCCCAGAGCATTGCTGGAGCTGCGCCATCATTGCGACGCAACTCCAGCAATGCGCCGCCTTTACGGCACAGATGCGTAACGCTTCGGTGACGTTTTGGGCCCATGGTGCGTCGCATTGTAAATACGGCGCACCATGGGTGGTGGTGGCGTGGCGCACAATTACTGGCGCATCCCAGCTACTTTGCAGGGATGCGCCGGTAATTAAAAATCTGACCCTTAGTGTATGGCATTACGCAGTTCTTTAAACTACACTCATACATAATTTCTCAGGCCAATGAAATGAACACAAAATCGAAAACAAATAAGCATAGTAGCAACGCTACTGAGAAGGAGAGTAGTGCACCGGAAATGCACAGAAGATTTTGAAATATAATTTACCTACAATGTAATCAGCAGCATTATTGCTCTTGGTAAAAAACAAAAATTTGCAATATAATAATACACAGAGCAGGAGAAAACAGAGAAGTGAAGAAATAGCTACTACTACTCACCAAGCCCGGGGATCTCAAGGCCGAGCAGGTCGATCAAGTCGCGTTCCCGGTCCAGTAGATCCGTCCAATGGTGGGTGGCCTGGTTGTAGGTGCGCCGGACCCGAGAGTGTTGGTACCTGGCCCGGCACACCTTCTCCCACCGCTTCCAGCGCTCCCGGATCCCCCACCCGCTAGCGATCTTGCCGCCTGCCATGATGGTCCTGGGGAGGCGGCGCTGAACATAAAAAACTAGTGCAGCCACCTCCTCCGTGCTGAAAATCTCCTGGGCTGTGACCTGCTCCCCCCTCAAACGCCCGCACGGGAGCCAGGCACAGGGTGCGGGACTCTTCCCCTTCTCTGGATTCTTCCCGGCTCCCTTTTCCATGGTCTGGGCAGAAAGGAAGGTAAATAATAAAGAAGAAATAGAATAGGGAAGAAGAAAAGAGAAGAGTTTAAAAAAGTTGTTTAAAATTAAGCAAAAGTAGCAGAAAACACAAAAATATAGAGCTAGAAAAATAGAGGGATAGATAATAAGTAAAATAGATAAAAAAAACTTCAAACGAGCAAAGGATGGCAGAGATTCAGAGAGGATACAGAAAGCATGCCCAGAACCATAGCAATGAATGAGAAACAAGATGGCTGCGCCCGTTCACGACCCTGTGGGTAAGTTCGCACGAGATTTTCCTCGTGATCACACGCAAACTTGTACTAGCGAGCCGCACACTTTGCGAGATTACACATCGCGCCCGGAAACGGAAATACGACATGCAAACAAGATGGCCGCACCGGTGAACGACCGTGAGGGTAACTTCGCGCCGTTGCGCTACAACCGGCTTGCTAAGACGCACAAAACCTTGCGAACTAACACGCCGCAAAAAAACAAATCGCATATTCGCACAAATTCGCGGCCCACGAATCTCGCGAAATTGCAGAAAAACGAGTTTTGCAAAACTGAAAGCACTCAGCAGGTGCAAAAGTTCAAATTTATCATTAGTAACCATTCCCTATAGTGCTTCCTGTGGGGCCCCTCCAGAGTTCAGTTGCCTACTTGCAACTATTCTATGACCCTGCTCTGACCCTCACAGCAGGCTCATAGAATGGCTACAAGTAGGCCACAAAGGTCCTGTGAAAAAAAATTGCACTGCAACAGAAAGCAAATTACAGATAAGGAAGCAGGTGCCAGACTGGAAGTTTAAATTCAGTTACACATTAATCAACCCCAAATTAATTCATGTCAGTTGAAGCAAGGCAGGTGTGCTTGCTTTTCACCCCCATAATCTACAGTGATGAACCAGAGGGTGGCAGTGATGTACCAGAGGGTAGCATGGGTGAACCAGAGGGTGGCAGTGGTGAAACAGAGGGTGCTGTGAACCTGTGATGATGAACCAGATGTAGAAACAACATAGTCGCGGCCATTGCGAGCCGACAAGTAAGTTCGCAATTGCGAACTGGTACAAAACCCTTGCGAACTGGCAGAAACACACAAAAAATAAAAAATCCGCAAATTTGCGAGAGTTTGCGGATTTTGCGGATTGCGAATTCTCAAATACGCAAATTCGCGAACCGCAAATTTGCAAAATTCGCCCATGCTTAAAAGAAACTACACGTGGAAGCGCAAACCAGTGCCACAATAAATACAGCTACAGGCAACAAATCAGTAATCAATTTGTCAACTGTTGAACTTAACGCGGCGGAAACACAGATTTTGTCCCTCGGACTATCATTTAGTCCAGAAAGCAATTTTCGCTATGCACAGACAAGGGTAGACGTTTTCCAAAATATTCGTAAATTAAAACTAAAGAAGTTCTTTTCAACAAGGCAGGCAAAGGATCCTGGCTCTGGAAGCAGCATAACCCCAACAAGAAGTACAGAAAACTTAACTGCAGGTGATATGCAATTACGAATGGACTTAATCGATCTACAAAGTGGAACTACGCAATTGTCACAGGAAGATAGCAGCTTCTTGGGCGTAGGGACTCGAAATGCGCTGACTCATTTCAAACCTAAGTCAACGTTCTGCCCCGTTACGATCAAGGACAATATTGACTTCTATCATGAACTGGTCGCTATGGATATAAAGAAGCTGCACCTCAGCATCTCACATAATAAAGTATCTTTTTCCCAGCAAAACAGAAAATATCATGAGTTGATTAAAAAACTGCAAAATGAAAAATCTGTGATCATCCGTCAATCAGACAAGGGCGGTAACATTGTCATTTGGCCTAGAGATATGTATTTGGAGGAAGCCTGGTGTCACCTGAATGATAAATCATGTTATAAGAGGGTAGATTTGCCTTTGATTAAATCAACATGGAACATCTTTTATTCCAAACTGGTGGCATGGAAGAGCTTGGGACTTTTGAGTGCTGATGAATTTAAGTTTCTAAAAAATGGGAACCCGGTGATTCCCTGCATTTATTTCATACCCAAAATACAGAAGTCATCGGTATGTCCACCAGGTAGACCAATTATCTCAGCCTGCAATAGTCTTTTAGAAAACACCTCCAAATACATAGATTTCTTCTTACAGGAGCATGTCACAAGCCTGCCATCATATGTCCAAGACACAGGAGATTTCCTGCGAAAGTTGCAAGGTATAAAATGTCAAGATGATTTTATTCTGATCACGCTTGACGTGACCTCACTCTACATGAGCATTAATAATCTAGATGGGCTCAAAGCTATCCAACACTTCCTAGACAAGAGACACATACATTGTTTCACACATAACAAAATGCTGTTAAGCATGATAGAGATTTGTTTACAGAATAATTTCTTCATGTTCCAGCAGATGTGTTTCCAACAAATCAGAGGTGTGGCGATGGGTTCCTGCTTCTCCCCAAGCTACGCTTGTTTACACATGGGGCTTTGGGAGAAGCAGGTCCTGGTGGGTCACACACTCAGAAACACTTTGTGAACATGTAGTATGCCTTCTTAGATATATTGATGATTTATTCATCATCTGGAGGGGGGAAGAAAAGGAAGCTTTGGCTTTCATAGACAACCTAAATGACAATGCATTAAATCTACGGTTTACCTCTCACCTTAGCACGTCCTCTGTGAATTTTTTGGATGTGGAAGTATACATAGAAAACAGTACCATCCAAACTAAACTACATCGTAAAGCCAGTGCAGGTAATACGTTACTGCATGCTTCCAGTCATCATCCGAAACATCTTATTCATAGCATTCCTTACGGGGAGACGCTACACATCAAACGTATATGTAGCAAGCAAGAAGATGTGAGGGAGGCACAAGAGGCTTGTCGCTTACGATTATTGGCTAGAGGGTACTCTGATAGAGTTATTAAGGCAGCTAGAGGCAGAACAGAGGCCCTAACTAGAGAGGAAGCACTTACAACTAAGATGATGAAGGAAACCTGTAGTTCCGCTCCGAAATCTGAACCAGTTCGGCTAATCACATCGTATAGTAAACAACATCGTACTATTCAAAAAATCATGAATAAACATTAGGCCTTGATTAGAAATGACCCAAGTTTAAAAATGCAGGCCTATTCTGCCCCCACAATCACTTACAGGAAAGCGTTATCTATGGAAAACTGTTTGGTGAGCAGCAGTCCGGAGGTCTTGGCTAAGGCCAACTGGCTCAGCTCCCGCACAGGGTTCTTTCGATGCGCTTCATGTAAAGCTTGTAAAAACAGTGTAAATATGACATCGTATTCGACACCCTTTGTAGATCACAAAATCCCAATCTCAAAATACTTGACTTGCAAAACGGAGTATGTTGTTTATGTTTTGGAGTGCCCTTTCCCCCTCAGATATGTGGGGAGCACAAAGCTCCCGGTACACAAAAGGGTACTCCAACACATGAGGGCAATCACAAACTGCAACAAAACATACCCAGTCGCTAGACATTTTAATGACTGCCATAATAAAGATGTGAAACTTTTAAAATACTATGCTCTAGATGCAGTTATGCCTCTCAGAAGGGGGGACAATAGGGAAGGTATCCTTCGCCGATTGGAGACACACTACATTTTAAATCTGGATAGCAGGCAACCTACAGGTTTAAATGGAAGTGAGGATTTCTATACATGTCTATAGCTTAAGTTCTAATAACACAGAAGTCTTTATTCTTATCAGTAATACATACTCATTATCAAGTAGTTGTATATAGGTTTTACAAACAAATGAATTGAAGTAAATAACATTTGCTTACCTTTTTTTGACATTGTACCATCAATTGGTGAATTTTAGAGCTAGTCGTTTGATTATTTGTGAAAATGAAATGTTTTCTTTATTAAGTTATAGCATTTTTTGCACTTTATTCATTATTTGTCACTATTCTATTAGGTAGCACCATTTAATTATATTTGCACATTGGGGTATTTTCAGTAGGTTATTAGGTTATCATGAGACTGTATGACTAGAAGAAATGATATTATGGAATTCGTATGTACATAATGTTATAGGTGCCAAATAGATTAATGCATTTGCTATTAATATATGTTTTTGTATTTTACAATTATGCGCCAACTTTCACAATGGTGGTATTTAAGATTCGAGAGAACAGACCATTGTTTGCCTTGCAACAATATTCTATTTTAGAATTGATTTTCTATTTCGTATTTTACGATTATCTCAATTTTATGAAATGAATTGACATTTATTTTTTTAAAGGTTGTATGTATTTTAAAACAACATTGTTTTAGATACATTACGAACTCCATTAGATACTTTTTCTATGTCCATGATGACGTGCTTGTAACTTATACTGCACTGCCACTTTAAATAGCCGGATACTGCCCCAAAGCGTTGTCATGTGATCAAGGGCCGTTAGGCTTGAAACGTGTTATGGCGGAGGTGCGGGGAAAAGCACAATAAAGAATTATCACTTCCAAACTTCTGGGTCCGCTGTCGTCTTTTGGATTTCGTGGTTGGCGACTGTCACTGCATATATAAATATAAATATATATATCCACAAAGAACCAATGTGCAACTCCTCGATAAAGGCAAAAATCAACACTGGAGCTGTGGCCTCTGTTACGAAGTGTGTTTATTTTGTCAACACTAGGTCCAACGCGTTTCGGAGTTACTTCACTCCTTCTTCACAGGCAAAAGACCGTGTTACATCAGTTTCATTTAAAGTGCGAGTGCCGGCAACGTGCAATAGACATAAAAGAAATATTTCTAGTTTTCATCATCATTAGTGATAAAGTTAACAAATTGATATACAAACAATTGCTGGGAAAGACTCAGGCATAACCATGTACAAAATAAATCATATTGCTGACCTTAAATATAATTCTATTGGTCTACAAGCTGAATTGATCCAAAAATATCAAAGTAAATCTAAACATCGTGTGTGTGCATGTGATCGTTTGTGGTGACAACTGAACCGTTCTGTTGCGATCATCAGCTTTGGTACAACTTATAGCTACACGTAATTCAGTTAATCAAAATCGTCTCGTTCTCTGACAGGAACTAGTTTGTGAGAGGATAAATGAATGGGGACCACGCTTAGGACCCTGTGATGCATGTTGCGTTAATAATGCCCAACTGGGCGTATTCAAATAAACCGGTAACCGATTATAATCAGCGTGACAATCAATTAAACATTCCATATAAAATTATCATGGATAATATGACATATGAAATACACACTCAACAATTTTGCCCCAGTGGGCATGGAAAGTCTAGCCATTCATAGACACATGCCAATTATCGGGTGCATGGAAAACAAAATCAGTATCAAATAGTATCAATGTTCAAAATAGCTCATGTTGTTACTTGATTGACTAAATCACCAATACAGTCCCACTCATTTGACCTGCGATCATCTTTCATAAACCACCTAATATATGAACAATCACATAAATGCTTCTCATAGTTCCCAATTTGATATCTGTAAAAGATCAGATAGAGATGATGTTGTTAAAAATATTAAAAAGTGCACTGACCAAATATTAAATTAACACAAAATCTTAAAAGACAATGAAGGAGATTAGAATGACATCAGTTCACAAACAATAACTCATCACAAATGTACGGACATCTCTTCATCAAGATTCAACCCATTAGAGGCCAGAGTGTTAAATCTTATATTCATTTTTGATTCCAACCTCCTGAGTTCAGCAATTCTATTACCATCTCTCGGCCTAAATGGAATACAGTCATGGACAACAAATCGCAAAAGGCTGGAATTGCGATTGTGAGGCTCATTGAAATGTCGGGCAACCAGATATGTTCTGTCATTTTTATTGATTGCCCTAAGGTGTTCTGATACTCTTTTCTTGCCTTAATGAATAGTACTTCCTACATAATATTTGTTGCAGGGACATTTTAACGCATACATGGCGTATTCAGTGTTGCAGTTTACATGTTTTTGTATCACAAAAGGGGCCTTATCATTGCAGGGTTTGATGGATTTGCAGTTGGTACTGAATTGCATGTAAAAATAATCCCCTAATGTCATTCTTTTTAATGTTACTAGGTAACAAATTCCTACATAAGCTATCACATAGGGATCGGGTTTTTTTAAAGTGAGGGATGGATACTCCCCTACATATTCTCGTAAACCATCATCATTTCTTAATACCTCCCAGAACTTTTTAAGACTTTTTCTGATTTCCCAAGCATGATTGTTGTCATTAGTAATGAACCTGAAGGTTTTTTTTTCATCACAGTATTTGTGTTTGGTAAGGGGAACAATAGCTCATCTCCATTCAGTTTATTCACTTTATCAATTGTTTCTTTGATCAGAGTTTTACTGTATCCCCGAGCAAGGAATCTTTCAGTCATAATCAGTTTTCCAGCCTGGTAGTTTTCATCAGTGCTGCAATTCCTCTAGGCCCTCAGAAGTTTGCCAAAAGGAATGCTACGGATGAGATTTTTTGGATGACAGCTGTTGGCATGCAGCAAGCTGTTGCCTGCAGTGGTCTTTCTAAAAAGTTTGCTACTGATTTTGGTATTTTTGACTTCTAATCTGAGGTGGTACTAGTGTCAGTTTGGCTGGTAAACTGCAAGTTCAGATCATTTTGGTTGAGGACATCAACAAACTTGTGTGCCTGGGTCTCAGTGCCTTTCCAGACCCAAACAATATTGTCTATGTACCTCAACCAAGGACGACGTGGTCTATGAATAGTCTGGTCTGCTCCTCCCACCAGTTGAGGTACAGACTTGCAAAGCTGGGGCGAAGCAGGTTCCCACTGCCGTTCCTTGGATTTGTTTAAACATCTTATTATCAAATAAGAAAAAATTGTTGCTCAGACAAAGCTGGAGCATATCTATAATCATTTCTGTATGAAAAAGGAACGAAAGGGATCTCTTTTTCAAGAAGAATCTGCATGCTTGGATACCCAATTCTTGGGGAATGCAGGTATACAGACTGCTGACATCCATACTCATCAACAGGGAATTTTCTTCCCAATTGATGTTGCTAATTCGTCTCAAGAAGTCACTGGTACCTTTCACGAAAGATGGAAGGGATTGGACTAGCGGTTGCAAGAAATAATCCACATATTTGGATGTATTCTCCAGCACGCTGTCTCGTGAAAATACTATGGGTCTCCCTGGTGGTTTGGTGGCGCTTTTGTGCATTTGCGGGGGAGATATAGTACCGGGATTTTAGGGTCCTTACATAGTAGGAATAAAAATTAATCTTTACTTAGTAATCCACCATCCCTCCAACCGTTGAGTTTAGAAAATATTTCTTTTACAGCTTTATCATATTCCCCTTTAGTGGAAATACAATACCTCGCCCTACCCGATAGTTGTTTATTACCTTCCTCACTATACATATTCACTGAAAAAACCATAGGTTTCAGGGGTGTTATAGTTAGTTGGACATTTCACTCGTACAAAACCATAGAAATTCCTCTGTTCTAGTTAGTTCTGCGAACTATAATTCGCGCCCCCGCAATGCACTGCTGATAACATCACAGATTACATCACTCATGACATGGTCAGTGACATCTCTGATGACATTACTGATTAAATTTCAAATGACATCACTGATGACATCATCCAGTGACTGTGTTTTTGTAAAGTTTAAAAATGTTTAATATATATAGGGAAAGGCGTATTGAAGAATGAGTGGGTGTATAAATGTCTGAATGGATGACTTGGTGTGTGACTGACTCTATAAGTGAGTGATTAAACGTATATTACTGAATGCATGGGTTAGTGACTAAACTGTGTGAATGTCGGTATCCGTCTGTCTGTTGGTGTGTAATCAGCTACATGGGTTTGTGAATAAATACATGAGTGTGTATATGTGTTATTGATTAGTTGTATGGGTGCCTGAGTGTTATGTGGGTGGGGTGTGTATGCATGGATGTGTGAGTGGGTGATTCACTGGGTGCATGGTTTCAAGAGTGGATCTGTGATGCACTGTATGGGTGGGTGAGTGTGTGTATGGGTGTGTTAATGAGTGAATATATATCTCAGTGGTACATGTGTGAGTAACTACATATGAGAAAGGCAGTATATATGTGTGTTGGAGTACGTAAATGGCTATAAGTGAGAGTGCTTGATTCTGAGAATGAATGTATTGATGAGTGTGTGCTTGTATCATTGATTGTATAAGAGTGTAAGAATGTGCTAGTATTTGTATGAGTGATTGAGCTGGTGTGTGTATAACTGTATAGGTGAGTAAATGGCAGTGTGATTAATTATTTGCATGACTAACTAGGTGTGTGAGTACCTCTATGGATGAGTGGTGGTGTGTGGGTGTTTATATAGGTGTATGAGTGCATATGATAGTCCTGTAGTGAGTGACCATAAATATGAGTGACTGTACAGGTGTGAGTGGATGTGTGTGTAAACCTAAGAATCAGTGAGTGTGTATGTAGTTATTGCTTCTGGAGTGCCTATGGTTTTGAGAATGGCAGTCTGTAATTTAGAGTGGGTGTATAAAAGGTTATATTAGAGTGTGAGTAGTTGGACCCCAGGGACCCAGAGGAATTAATTCCTCAACTTAAAATGCACCACAGGGGGTGTTTGCACACATGTAACCTCAGGCCCTGCCCCCTCCCTTCACCACTGTGCAATCGCGCCCGTGGCGCGTTTTAAGTTGGGTACGTGGGGTTCAACTAGCCCACCATGTACCTCCAGTAAGCGCCACAGAGCTGTGTTGCAGAGAGATGTAAAAAGGGTTGTGGCCTCTAAACGCCTCTCTGCAACGCAGCTCTCTGGCGCATACTGGAGGTACGTGGTGGGCTAGTTGGACCCCAGGGACGCTCAGGATTGAAGAGGAATTAGAGGGCTAGGGCTAGTCATGCAAATAATTAATCACACTGCCATTTACTCACCTGTACAGTTCCTATTTTATTGGCTCTGGGGACCCCGTCCCCCAGGGCCTGACCCCTATTTTTTATTTTTTTAAATGGATGGGGGCTGCGTGGTCCCCAACCCATCTCCCGGAGCCAGCCATTGCGTGTTTAAAAAAATAAACAACTCTCATAGGGGAGGGGGCCAGTGTAGCCCCCTCCTGGGCCAATCATGGCCACGGGGACCCCATGCCTCAGGGCTTGGCCTCTCATTGGGGACTGTGGGGGGTCCCCAATTCCCCCAAAGTCCCACCGGCTCCCCGCTTCCGGCGGGAGCCAGCATTGCTTTTCCACATGGGGAGCTGCTGACATGCAGCTCCCCGTGTGGAAAAGCAATCAGGTTTGGTTTTTGGAAGAGAGAGCAGGGAACCAAAAACCAAACCAGATTTTGCAATGACATTGCAAACAGCAGTGTCCAGGGGGTGGGCACCCCGGGACACTGCAGGAGCCGGCCCTGGGGGCTGGCGGTCCCCAGGGCCATCACTGGCTCCTGGAGGGGGGCAGCACGGCCCCCTCCCACCTATGGTACATCCCCAGGGAGGTGGTGGTCCTCAGGGATCAGGGGTCCGTAACAGACCCCAGAATTTGTATATTAGTCCCCAGGGAGGTGGCGGTCCCTAGGGCGTGTGGGGAGGATCGAGCCCCCCCACACAGGTATTTTTTTTTTAAAGATGCCCGGGGTGGCGGTACCCAGGGCTATGGGGGCCTAGAGGCCCCCCAAGCTATCAAAAAACAAGCTCCGGGGGTGGCGGTCCCGGGGGTTGCGGGGGTCATGTGCCACCCGTAAATATTTATACAAAGCACTGGGGGTGGCCATCCGGGGGCAGTGTGGGGGGATCGGAAGCCCCCACACATGTTTTTCACTTCCCCCGGGACCTCTCCCACCCGGCTGAGTATTTTCTCAGCTGAGTTCGCTCACCCATGACAAATTCGAAAGATTTTTTTAAAAATGCTTTTTTGGGACCCCCTGAGCAGGCCTAGGGGGTCAGGGCATTTCCACCCTGTCCCGTTTTCTCATTTCGCACGTTTCTTTTATTGCTTTCTTGTGCCTCAGTTCTACCGAGGCACAAGATGGCTGCCAACACTTCCTGGTTTGAAGTCTTAACAGTCAATTAGATTGCAGCTCGTGATTGGCAGGGTGCGCAGATCCTCTGTGCCTCTATATATCGATATTTTATCACTACTTTTCTGCCAAATTTGGTGTAATTCCGTCCAGCAGTTCTAGCTGTAGCTGTGTCTAAAGTGTCCTATGGGAAATGCATTTTTCACCTCTTGTTCTTGAATTTCTCAGGAACTACTGAACGGATTTACACCATTTACCACAAAGAGTTCTTTCTGAACCAAGGCCTACCTTTTTGGCAAAGTTGGTGTAATTCCGATCAGCAGTTCGGGCTGTAGCCGTGTCTAACGTTTTCTGAGGGAATTAACATGGAGAAAACACATTTTGGGAACTCCCTTTTTTATGGGTCCCCGCTTGCCGAATCACCCAAAAACTTTCAAGATAGGAGCGGGCCGGAGTGCCCACTAGTTTTGAAAATTTTGCGAAGATTCGTCAACCGGCGCCAAAGTTATTGGGAAAAGAAAAAATGCTTTTTGAATAGAAACAAGGTCCTAACTATAACTACCTACTGGTGAGCGCCAGTAGGTAATATATATATGAACAAGCAATGGAAACTATTGTTGTGTATTAATATTTAGAGCTGCAATTCAAAGCACAATCTAATACAATTTTGGCTGTATACAACAGAGAAATGTGCTAATTACTATCAAAGTTTTATTACACAAAAGGTTGATCTAGAGAAAGCAAAAAAACATTATCATTATGGATTGCGAGTCTGCTCTATATTTGCAAATGAATTTGGATAAATCTTGTGTATAACATGTAAAACGAGAGCATTTCAACACTAAAGGTCACATGTCTCAAACAAAATGTGAGGGTCTCTTGGTCTGACCAAAGGGAGAGCACCATTGCTTAAAATGTGTGAAAGACAAGAAATAGCTGTGAGTCCAAGAGATGTGGATATACAAATATATATCCGAAGAGACAAGGACGTGAAACCAATCTACTACTTGAAGGTTCATAAAGATACGGAGCACATTATTCCTCATCAGAAAAAGACTGAGATCAAAGGACCAGAAAAATGTGAAACCCCAATTTGTGATCTCTACTGCAAAGAAGTGAGAGTAAAAGCATTGCTTTATCTTGTTTAAGGAAACAATTTTGACAGCATACTGTAGTGTAGTTCCTATTTTCCCTATAGGCCCTGCGCATTGGAATAACATAAACAGCAGTGTAGACGTAGAAGTGCGGTCTTCCAGGTCTCTACTGACTATGCTAAACTTAATTGGGTTTGTACCAACTAGCTCAGAGGTCACTGGAAACTTTCTTGACTGAATAGGAAGTGATCAGCTGCCCTGGCTCAGACGAGAAGGGATTCAGTTTTCCAACAACCGCATAAACATGACAACTTTGCTCCTTAGAATAAGAGTCAATCTCTAGAGTCGTGTGAAACAATAGACAGCTATTTCACTCAGTCAGTTGTGCAGATTACTTTCACAGGATGCAGAGAATAGAGAGACGGGCGTTTTCAATAAAAAGGTATTATTTATTGAACAGTCTTTCTTCTCATGCAAGAGAAATGAATTGCCACAATTGCAAGACTTGTTATTATAAAAAGTGCGTACAGGATTGCGAAATAATACTGTAAAAGCATTGATATGGTTTCGTAGCCATACAATGGTTAAAATGAATAAAATATATGCATTCATATATACATTTAGCTAACGTACTCAACTGGTGCTTCTAACTACGCCTACCCCGGTATACCTGACCTAAGCCTAATACGTGGAAGGGAGTAAGTAAGTAGCAGTTTAAGTTAAGTTGGTTTTGCCAAGAGTTTGCTGCAAGTATTCTCTCTAAGGGTTTAGTCAACACTGTGCCTCTGGAATAGAATGTTGGAGGTCTTGTATCTCCTTATTGGGACATTTGTAAAGCGCTGCGATTACGCACACCGGCGTGTCCTCTCAGGACTCGATATCCCAGTCACCCGCAAGGGTAGGCTGGAAAAGCGGGGGCTGGATTTTCTCGGCAGGAGAAAATACAGCGTCTTTCTCAGCACGTCAAGGAGGAGGAGGGGCAGCGTCCGTGGGCTTCTCGCATCTGCTGGGCTCTGCAAGGGACAGCTGTTCTGCTCCTGTATTCTCTACCACCACCGCTGTGTTTGCTTAAGACAACGTTGGTATTATTTATACCTGGAAGGTGCCTTGTTTGACGTAAGTTTTTGGACATAAGACGTCAATAAAGATGTCACTAAGAACCGGTTGTTCTTACAGTGCTCATTAGAGTTCTATTACTAATCAAAATTGAAATTGAAATTGAAATTGAAAGGTTCTTGTATAGCGCATGGCTACTCGAAAGCATCCCAGCGCTTGATGTTGAACAGAAGGGATAAACAAGGATCAGAGGTGTGGGGGCTAACTCATCTGTATCTTGGGAAACAGTACTATTTTAAGTTGTTTTCGAAATGCCAGCAGGTTGCTGGGGGTTTTATCTGGTGAAAGAACTTGGTGTGTAATCTAGGAATCTTAGATAGTGGCTTCTGCTGTGTCATACACTGTAATGAGCTGCAGAGGCGAGTTTCTGAAATATGGCTCTGATCGTTTATGCCATTATAGGGGTATTGATTGAATATAGCCGAATTAGGGGCATAAGATCACAATATTGATCGGGGTCCTAGATAGAACACGACACCCACTCCACGAATTTATGTCCATCAAATTACTAAAAACTAAAGCAATAAGATGTGTGTGTAATACTTCCCACCCCAAAATACATATTAGCATTTGAAATGGCGGATTTGAAATACATGAAAATATTGGTACTGTACGTCTTTAAGCATAGAAATCATTAAAAAATTATAGCATATGTAATCAGTTGAACGATTTTGCGAAAAAATTACACATGAAATATCTCTTTATACAGAAAAGAAGGGCAAGGTTATTTCATCACATATAAATGCATTTGCTGTTAAATGTGCTAGAGGCTGAGGTAAAGTTATTATGTCTCTAGATTTACCTAAAAATAGAAGTTCTGTTCTTTATGGATAGTTCTACTTTAAGCAAAGGTTTTTGTGCCAGAAAAAAAGGTAAATATTTTGAAAAAGTGTTCAATTAAAAAAAAAAAAAAATCATGATGAACGGGGGAATAGAGTTCCAAACGCTTTTCAGTAATTTTTGTTGATCAAAACCAAAGGCCGAATTCAGAGTTCATGGAAACGCTGTGCGCCGGAATGCTTTTCCAAAAATTCATTGTTGTTGTTCAGGGGAGAACATCATATCAGACAGGCTTTTAAAGAATAGGTCTACATATTCCGGTGACAGTTCGACCAAGTTCGATAAAGCTGTAACTTGACAGGTGTGAGAATGATTGCTATCATCGATGTTTGGATCAGCAATGCTCACAGAAGGCCGTACCTGGGTGATGTTGCTTTCTTGTATCACTTCACTGCCGCCACCTAGTCGTAGCACAGGAGTCTCAACAAATGCCGTCATCAGGATTGGTAGCCGCTGGGGACAACACGATGCATGAGCCGTTACAGGACTTAGCAAAGTATCGATATCCATTGGTTCTGCTGATGGTAGTGCAAGACAGGTGTCTAACATGCATTCTTCTCCGCTTAGCATACATCGAAGCACAGGTAAGATGCAGGTCTGCCATATAGGTCTGAATGAAAGAAACCAGGTCATGTTCAGATCTCTCAGCCTGGCCAATCCAAGGACTCTAGTTATGCGGTCCCGGTAGCGTACTGCTAGGATCGTTTCTTGCATCCTTGCCGGAGTCATGTCTGTGTTTGGCTTGCCATATCGGAGCAGGAGGGTCAAAAATAAAATGCCTGCTACAAGTCCCAAAATCAGGGGTATGCCGCCAAAGACTGAATGGACAAAATTAGGAATAATTCCTAGGATTGCTTTGAATGGTGTTAACAGTCCCGAAAAAATGGTCTTAAATACGCCTGAGATGCCTACGGCACATGATATATTTAGAATTTGGCTAAGCATTTCTGTGAAATGCACGGGGCAATTTGTTGATAAAAGGTCATGTATCGCCGAAGCTGTCCTTGCAACTTGGAGATCATACGTCTCTTTTCATGACGTTATGGGCACTGTTGTCTGTAAAAGCACAGACTTCATTCTGCTTAAAGTATCAATTCGTATAGAAGAGACATTCGAACAAGGCCAAATGGGAGTCTCGGAGTCTCCAGGTCCGTTTGGAAACAATGCTTGCATACAGCAAGTGACCATGGAAGTTACGCTTACAAGATATGCTTTCCCTGGCAGCAAGCCACAACAGCTGTGATTTATTAGAATGTAACTCCTGTTAGAGAGTTGCTTAAAGAAAGGCTCTATCTGCGTTGCAGGTGTGACATGTTGGTGGCATGAAGGGTTGTTTGAAGTTCCTTCACAGGCCCCGTGTAAATTAATACCCTGGCACAAAAGTATACCGCTTAGTGAATGTTTGCAATTTTCACCCCTAAGAAATACATTTTTGTTGCTGTCACTGTAGCATGTGTGTGTATATGGTAATTTCCATGCTGACTTAATGTACCCTTTACCCAATCGTTCATACTGGCCAGTCGGTATATATTCAAGGCAATTTTTAAATCGGAAAGTTTTTATCGGAATTGTGATAATCCCGTGTATTATGCATTCAATGACAGGTCTTTCTGACATTGTCAATGGTAATCTCTCAAGTTTTTCGATGCTCAGGATTGTATAGTCTGCTCCTTTCTGTGCCAAGCTGATTTGTTTATCAGTAAGGTTAAAGATGGAAAACAATGACGTTGTGTTGATTAAACGCCATGGCACGTAGCCTGAATGAAGATTTTGCAGCGTCCAGCCTAGCTGTACAATAGAACGCAATTGCGACTGGCCATGCTGTAACATTAGCAAGTCTTTATCTATTATATCGATGGCAGATGATACAATACTGTCCAGTGAATATATTCTGGAGGACAGACTCATTAACCCATTGTCCACAACAGAAAGTGATTTTTCCAAATTAATACGATCAATTTCTCGTATTTTTTCAGTTGTTTCAATTTGAGTTACTTTCCAAGCCTCGTTGTATGCCGCATAGATGCTGGCCGCTATGAAGCGTTTCTGACGCTGTTTGCATGGTCCCATAATGAAATCGCGCAAGTCAGCACCATCTTTAAGTAAAGTTAAGTGTTGCTTAATTTCTGCCAGTGTGGATGTTTCTAGCCATTCTAGGCACAGCTTCCCTACCATGTATGTTGTTACTATCCCTGGATGATGTATCTTGGAGTATCTAGGATCTGGTCTGGTCATTGTTAACCCCTGTGTTTTGTTCAGGAATCTATCTTGGCAGTTATTCGTGTCAGTAGGCCAGATTAACCACTTTTTCCAATCAGGATGTGTTCTGTTTAGATGTAACATTTTAGATACGTCTATTTCAATATCTGTGGTTGCATTATCAGGTATTGGCTTTGGAATAGACGGTTTGTTAAGGTCTTTAATCTTAGATAGACCAAGACAGGTTGTTTGGTGAATTGTGTCATTTAAGAATATTTTTTGTTCTGGGATCATGCAGGCTCGAAATAATGCTTCTAGGCCTTGTACCTGCCAATCTTTTGTACCCCAGATGGTTTTTGTTTCAATGTTTTTTCTCCAGAAATCAAAACCAAATGTCATCATTTTTTCATAAAATGCTTCTGAATATATCAATTTAGTATTTGTCAGCATTGTTTTCAACCCTGTTTTATCCAACAGTTTATAATAAAACGTTTCTGCATCACTTGTGTTAAACCCTGAGAAGTACTGGAATTTCTCAAAGAAGGTTTTCGAACTGCTTTTAGGTGGAGTAGCACAATGTTCCCATTGGTTATATTTAAAAACATTTCTAGGTTGTGCAGATTTATGTAAGTAATGGTCTCCATAATGTGAGAAGCAGTACATCTGTTCATAATTAGATGAACCTTGTTCAGAATCATGTTCTGTAAATCTTGCTGACAACACTAAATCAGACATCATATTATTTATACTTTCAAAATCCTAATCATCAGAGAATGTACTCGGTTTTACAAAGTCACTTAATGAAACCTTGAACTGGTGAGGATATTTCAGGATTCCGACCGGGCCATATACTTCATAGTCAATCCCACACTACCCGCCGGGTATTGGAATGGCTGTGACATTTACTGATGATAGTCCTCTTTTCTTCACGTGAGATGATTTGTGAGGTTTTAGAACTAAGTTGATGTTCTGACTTGCTGTGTCCATTGAACTGTATTTCCCTTCAATGAATGTTCCCAAACAAAGTATCCTGATGAGCCAAAGCAGGAGGAAAAATACACCTAGCCCAAACCAAAACTCTAACCATGGAGAAATAAGATACGTTTCCTTGAGTTGATGAAAGAGTTCTGTTGCTTTTTCTTTAAAAGTCTTTGTTTCTGGCGTCACTTCAGGGTCATTTTGATCTTCAGAAAAGGTATCGAAGTTGATGAAGTAGCCAGAGGCAGTTCTGTCAATTGTTGGAATTCTTTTCTCAATTTGTCTTTCGGTAGCACATTCTGATGCCACATCATTGTAGACTGGTGTTTCATGACGAACTGTTTCAATCTGTGTTTTAAGAGGCACGAGTTCCATGGCATTATTGCTTAGTCCCTCTCTGTGCACTGCAGGTTTTTCAAATGTGATTAGTCTTTCAGTTTGAACCTCTTGGATTGTTGCAAATGTGGGTATTCTATTATTTCTTGGAAGTCCACTTGGCCTACTGTTGATTATGGGCCACATGATTGTGGTTTTACCAGGTCGATTGATACAACTCAGTTCTCCTTTTTACCAGCAAGAAGCGGTAGTACTACTGATCTTGTTCCGTTGATTGCCAAGACAGGTACTGCTTTTCTGTAAGAAGGCCCAAATTCCTTCTTCACCGCTATTTTCTCTCTGACTAGATCCCCAATCTTTGGAATCGAGACAGGTCTTGCTGGGACAGGTGGTGTGTCTTCAGTGGTAGTTGGCTGTTGCTTTAACTTTATGTTGCTTAAGGATTTTCTTGTTTCATTCAAGTCCTGTAAAACAGCCAAACGATATTTTATGTCAAAGTCTTTATTCTTATCTTTTACCACTGAAGCCTGACTATGGAGGTCCTGAACATGCATTCTAGTTCCGAACAATAGTTCGTACGGGCTGAAACCTTTTAGAGAATTTCTTGGCAAATGATTTAGACTAAGTTGGACACTTATTAAATGTTTGACCCGCCCATCACCCGAACCTAATACCTTTGCTGTTATAGATTGCTTTATGTCTCGGTTTTTTCTTTTCACTACAATGTTCCCCTCAGGGTGTGATGGACAAGAGTATCGCAATCCAACGCCCATACTGGCCATGGCCTCCTTATAAGCTCGAGAGCTGTAAGCAGGACCCTGGTCAGAATGGAACATGGCAATTGCGCATGTGCCGATAAAGACTCGCAGATCTTTTATAACAGTTTTGGCGTCAGCCGAGCGCTGGGGCCACATTTTCTGAATGAATTTTAGTCTTAAACAATTAATAGGACGCTGGTTTGCATATAGACAGCATTACCCTGTCTATAAATGGTAATTGGGCAACAGACTGGACCCGTTCATTACTGCGATCTTTGTCACATTCGGGACAGTTCTTTACATATATCTGATGTTGCACGCTCATCCCCGGCCACCAGTACTCTGATTGTAATTCGGTCAGAGATTCCTTCATCTGTATGTGCGTCTGCTATTAATAACTTTCTCCAGTTCGTGTTTGGAATTACCCTATCCCCCACTCCAAGGATTTGAGCAAAAGGAACGGAGTTTGCATCAATTACGTATGCATATTTGAGTGGATAGTTCACGGGTAGCGCTGCACAGTCGCTTTTTAAGGACGTTTTTACTGCCAGCATGGTTTCCCCGTCTATGTATTTTTCGGAACGCTTTTTTGTGGCTACGGAAGCCGGTTTATTTGCTTCCGCTGTGGCTGTAATAGCCAATGAATTCCCTGCAACGTGAACGTCATCACGTTGATGACTCAGAGTGTGTATCACGTGAGTCTTTTGTAGTTCTTTCTGTAAAAGAACTACCTGTTTCCAAAGCATTTTATGCTTGATTGCGGCACCTGTGTCATCTTTGAAATCATTTTGAATCCAGCTCTGCAACTTATTATTGCAAGAGTTGACGCAAAAAAGCGAATCGCACACGATTAGTGTCGGGAATTCACGTTCTGCATTTTCAAGCGCCATCTATAAAGATCTGATTTCAGCTCGCTGAGCCGAACAGTTTCTCACTGATTCAGTTTTTGTTATTTTCGGTCTGAATTTACCGCACAGCCAGCGACCTTTAACAATCGCACAGGCTGCGTCGTAGAATTTATTTTCTACGTTGTAATGCTGTACGAATCTGTCTGTGTAGATTATACAGAAGTATTGTTGTAGAGGAAGAATTTCGATTGGCAGAGGATATTCTTGTTCATAGGTTAAATCATTCAGTTTTTTCATGTGCGGGGCGAAATAGTATTTCACATCTTCCGTGCCAAGAGAATTTACACACTGTATCCATTTCGGATCCAGTGACACTGTAGGCAGGTTTACTGGGCTGAATAGCGCCTCAAAGGCGGATTCCGCCGTGAGGACAATGATCCTTTTGCCGTGTGCTAGTTCTCGTTCTTTCGCTATAGCAGTTTGCACTGCTTTCACAGTATTTTCTGTGAGACTGAATGTTTTTTCTGCTTGTGTGTACAAGTGAGATTTGTAAGCTATTGGTACCGTTTCTCCCTCATTAGAGGTCAGGTACGTGAACCCGCATCTTCCTGGGATGACTCGGATTACAAGATTGCATGTATTGTCACGTGTATCTAATTTTGTTTTTGCTAACATGTCTGTTTGAAATGATCTCAAAATTTCTGTGTGTTTTTGAGTCCAGTTGATTGGTTTAAAATCAGGTTTAATTAGTTCGTCGAGAGGTTTAACCCTCTCAACATAATTTAGAATGTAAGTTCTTCCGAAATTCAGGAAACCTAGAATCGATTGTAAGTTCTTCAGCGTTTTTGGTGCTTGGAGTACACCGCACTTCTCTAAGAAGTTGTCCGCTAGGCTTTTTCCTTCACTTGATAATTCGTATCCTAAAAATAAGACTGTCAGTTGGGCAATTCGGGAGTTTTTAAAGTTGAATTTGTAACCCTCTGCAGCGAACCCAAGTATGATGGTGTTCACTCTTCTCAAGTGAGTATCCAAGTCGTCGTCTGTTAGATAGATGTCAGCAACATAAGATAATGCCTCATCATATATTTGTAGTAACTCTGTTACTCTGGCTGAGAATAGTCCTGGGCTGTTCTTGAATCCCTGTGGGAGCCTACAGAAATTTTTCTGTGACCCCATTACTGAGAAAGCGGTCAAGTATCTGTTTTCTGGTGCAATATTTTGACAAAAGAAACCATTAGATATTGTAGTGTAGTTCCCATTTTCCCAATAGGCCCTGCGCATTGGAATAACATAAACAATAGTTTGGACATAGAAGTGCGGTCTTCCAGGTCTCTACTGACTATGCTAAACTTAATTGGGTTTGTTACCAACTAGCTCAGAGGTCACTGGAAACTTTCTTGACTGAATAGGAAGTGATCAGCTTCCCTGGTACAGACAAGAAGGGATTCAGTTTTCCAACAACTGCATAAACATGACAACTTTGCTCCTTAGAATAAGAGTCAATCCCTAGAGTCGTGTGAAACAATAGACAGTTATTTTACTCAGTCAGTTGTGCAGATTACTTTCACCAAAGTGCAGAGAATAGAGAGATGGGCGTTTTCAATAAAAGGTATTATTTATTGAACAGTCTTTCTTCTCATACAAGAGAAATGATTTGCCACAATTGCAAGACTAGTTATTATAAAAAGTGCGTACAGTAAAATGAGGATTGCGAAATAATACTGTAAAAGCATTGATATGGTTTCTTAGCCATACAATGGTTAAAATGGATAAAATATATACATTCATATATACATTAGGCTAACGTACTCAACTGGTGCTTCTAACTACGCCTACCCCAGTGTACCTGACCTAAGCCTAATACTTGGGAGGGAGTAAGTAAGTAGCAGTTTTAGTTAAGTTGGTTTTGCCAAGGTTTGCTTCAAGAATTCTCTCTAAGGGTTTAGTCAACACCATACCTCTGGAATAGAATGTTGGAGGTCTTGTATCTCCTTCCAGGACTCGATATCCAGTCACTCGCAAGAGTAGGCTGGAAACGCCAGAGCTGGATTTTCTCGGAAGGAGAAAAGACAGCGTCTCTCTCAGCGCATCGAGGAGGAGGAGGGGCAGAATCCGTGGGCAGCTTGTATCTGCTGGGCTCTGTAAGGGACAGCTGTTCTGCTCCTGTGTTCACCACAACATCGCTATCATCGATGTCGTTGAGGCAGCGTTTGCTTAAGGCAACGTTGGTAATATTTATACCTGAAAGGTGCCTGGTTTGACTTAAGTTTTTGGACATAAGACGTCAATAAAGATGTCACTAGGAAGTGATCGTCTCTCGGTGCTCATTAGAGTTCTATTACTAATCAAAACATAGCAAGCGGGGCTTTCCCAGGTTGCTGAGTTTTATCTTGTTGAAGAACTCGGAGTGTAATCTAGGAATCTTAGATAGTGGCTTCTGCTGTGTCATTTGCTCTAATGAGCTGCAGAGGAAGAGATTCTGAAATGTGGCTCTGATCGTGTTAACCCAGAGACGAGTTTCTGAAATATCGCTCTTGATCGTTTATGCCATTATAGGGGAATAAATGGATTATAGCCGTATAGGGGCATAAGGTCACAGAATTGATCGGGGTCCAAGATTAGAACGCGACAGCCACTCCATGAATTTATGTCCATCAAATTACTAAAAAATATAGCAATAAGATGCATGTGTACCATTACCCACCCCAAAATACATATTCGCATTTGAGATGACGTATTTGAAATGCATGGTAATATTAGTACTGTACGTCTTTAAGCATAGAAATCATTCAAAATTATAGCATATGTAATCAGTGAACGATTTTGCGAAAAAATTACACATGAAATATCTCTTAATACAGAAAAGAAGGGCGAGATAATTTCATCACATATAAATGCATTGCTGTAAAATGTGCTAGAGGCTGATGTAAAGTTATTATGTCTCTAGATTTACCTAAAAATAGAAGTTTCTGTTCTTTATGAATAGGTCTACTTTAAGCAAAGAATTTCGTGCCAGAAAAAGGTAAATATTTTGAAAAAGTGTTCAATTAAAAAAAAAAAAAAATCTAGGTGAACGGGGAAATAGAGTTCCAACGTTTTTCTGCAGTTTTTGTTGATCAAAACTGAAGGCCGAATTCAGAGTTCATGGGAACGCTGTGTGTCGGAATGCTTTTCAAAAGTTATTGTTTCTGTTCAGGGGAGAACATCATATCAGACAGGCTCTCAAAGAATTGGTCTACAAAATCAGGTGACAGTTCGACCAAGTTCGATAGTGCTGTAACTTGGCAGCTGTGAGAATGATTGCTATCATCAAAGTCTGGATCAGCAATGCTCACAGAAGGTCGTACCTGGGTGATGTTGCTTTTATTTCTCGCTCCACTGTTACCACCTAGTCGTAGCACAGGAGTCTCAACGAATGCCGTCATCAGGATTGGTAGCCGCTGGGGACAACACAATGCGTGAGCCGTTATAGGACTTAGCAAAGTATCGATATCCATTGGTACTGCTGATGGAAGTGCAAGACAGGTGTCCAACACGCACCCATCTCCGCACAGCATACATCGAAGCACAGGTAAGATGCAGGTCTGCCATATAGGTCTGAATGAAAGAAACCAGGTCATGTTCAGATCTCTCAGCCTGGCCAATCCAAGGACTCTAGTTCTTCGGTCCCGTTAGCGTATTGCTAGGATAGTTTCTTCCATTCCTGCCGGAGTCATGTCTGAGTTTTGGCTTGCCATATCGGAGCAGAAGGGTCAAAAATAAAATGCCTGCTACAAGTCCTAAAATCAGGGGTATGCCGCCAAAGACTGAATGGACAAAATTAGGAATGATTCCTAGAATTGCTTTGAATGGTGTTAACAGTCCCGTAAAAATGGTCTTAAATATGCCTGGGATGCCTATGGCACTAGACATGTTAAGGATTTGGCTAAGCATTTCTGAGAAATGCACGGGGCAATTAGTTGATAAAAGGTCATGAATCTCTGATGTTGTCCTTGCAACTTGGAGATCATACGTCTCTTTTGATGACGTGATGGGCACTGTTGTCTGCAAAAGCACAGACTTCATTCTGCTTAAAGTATCAATTCGTATAGAAGAGAAATTCAAACGAGGCCATATGGGAGTCTCAGTGTCTCCAGGGCCGTTTGGAAACAATGCTTGCATACAGCATTTGACCATGGAAGTTACGCTTACGAGATATGCTTTCCCTGGCAAAAGGCCACAACAGCTGTGATCCGTTATTAGAATGGAACTCCCATTCGAGAGCTGCTTAAAGAAAGGCTCTATCTGCGTTGCAGGTGTGACATGTTGGTGGCATGAAAGGTTGTTAGAATTTCCTTTGCAGGCTCCGTTTAAATTAATACCTTGGCACAAAAGTATACCGCTTAGTGAATGTTTGCAATTTTCACCACTAATAAATACATTTTTGTTGCTGTCACTATAGCATGTGTGTGTGTATGGTAATTTCCATGCTGACTTAATGTATCCTTTACCCAATCGTTCATACTGGCCAGTAGGTATGTATTCAAGGCAATTTTTAAATCGGAAAGTTGTTATCGAAATTGTGATAATCCCGTGTATTATCCATTCAATGACAGGACTTTCTGACATTGTCAAAGGTAATCTCTCAAGTTTTTCGATGCTCAGGATTGTATAGTCTGCTCCTTTCTGTGCCAAGCTGATTTGTTTATCAGTAAGGTTAAAGATGGAAAACAATGACGTTGTGTTGATTAAACGCCATGGCACGTAGCCTGAACGAAGATTTTGCAGCGTCCAGCCTAGCTGTACAATAGAAGGCAATTGCGACTGGCCATGCTGTAACATTAGCAAGTCTTTGTCTATTATATCTATGGCAGATGATACAATATTGTCCAGTGAATATATTCTGGCGGACAGAGTCATTAACCCATTGTCCACTACAGAAAGTGATTTTTCCAAATTAATACGATCAATTTCTCGTATTTTTTCAGCTGTTTCAATATGTGTGACTTTCCAAGCCTCGTTGTAAGCCGCATATATACTGGTCGCTATGAAACGCTTGTGACGCTGTTTGCGTGGTCCCAGAATGAAATCACGCAAATCAGCACCATCTTTAGGTAAAGATAAGTGTTGCTTAATTTCTGCCAGTGTGGATGATTCTAGCCATTCAAGGCAGAGCTTCCCTACACTGTATGTTGTTACTATCCCTGGATGTTGTCTCTCGGAGTATCTAGGGTCTGGTCTCGTCATTTTTAACCCCTGTGTTTTATTCAGGAATCTATCTTGACAGTTGTTTGTGTCAGTTGGCCAGATTAACCACTTTTTCCAATCAGGATGTGTTCTGTTTAGATGTAAAATTTTACGTACGTCTATCTCAATATCTGTTGTTGCATTATCAGGTATTGGCTTTGGAATAGACAGTTTGTTAAGGTCTTTAATCTTAGCTAGGCCAAGACAGGTTGTTTGGTGAATTGTGTCATTTAAGAACAGCATTTGTTCTGGGATCATGCAGGCTCGAAATACTGCTTCTAGGCCTTGTACCTGCCAATCTTTTGTACCCCAGATTGTTTTTGTTTCAATGTTATTTCTCCAATAATCAAAACCAAATGTCATCATTTTTTCATAAAATGCTTCTGAATATATCAATTTAGTATTTGTCAGCATTGTTTTCAACCCTGTTTTATCTAACAGTTTATAATAAAACGTTTCTGCATCACTGGTGTTAAACCCTGAGAAGTACTGAAATTTCTCATAGAATGTTTTCGAACTGCTTTTAGGTGGAGTAGCACAATGTTCCCATTGGTTATATTTAAAAACATTTCTAGGTTGTGCAGATTTATGCAAGTAATGATCACCATAATGCGTGAAGCAGTACATCTGTTCATAACTAGACGAACCTTGTAAATAATCATGTTCTGTAAATCTTGCTGACAACACTAAATCAGACATCATATTATTAATACTTTCAAAATCCCAATCATCAGAGAATGTACTTGGTTTTACAAAGTCACTTAATGAAACCTTGAACTGGTGAGGATATTTAAGGATTTCAACCGGACCATATACTTCATAGTCAGTTTTGTCCCATACTACCCCGCCGGGTATTGGAATGGCTGTGACATTTACTGTTGATAGTTCTCTTTTCTTCACGTGGGATGATCTGTGTGGTTTTAGGACTAAGTTGATATTCTGACTTGCTGTGTCCATTGAACTGTATTTTCCCTCAATGAATTTTCCCAAACAAAGTACCATGATGAGCCAAAGCAGGAGGAAAAATATACCTAGACCAAACCAGAACTCTAACCATGGAGAAATAGGGTAAATTTCCTTGAGTTGATGAAAGAGTTCTGTTGCTTTTTCTTTAAAAGTCTTTGTTTCTGGCATCACTTCAGGGTTGCTTTGATCATCAGAAAAGTTGTCGAAGTTGATGAAGTAGCCAGAGGCAGTTCTGTCAATTGCTGGGATTGTTCTTTCAATTTGTCTTTCGGTAGCACATTCTGATGCCACATCATTGCAGACTGGTGTTTCTTGACGAACTGTTTCAATCTGTGTCTCAAGAGGCACGAGCTCCATGGCATTATTGCATAGTCCCTCTCTGTGCACTGCAGATTCATCGAATGTGATTAGTCTTTCAGTTTGAACCTCTTGAATTGTTGCAAGTTTGGGTATTCTGTTGTTTCTTGGGAGTCAACTGGGCCTACTGTTGAATATAGGCCACATGCTTGTGGTTTTACCAGGTCGATTGATACAACTCTGTTCTCCTTTTTACCAGCAAGGGGCAGTAGTACTACTGATCTTGTTCCGTTGACTGCTAAGACAGGTACTGCTTTTCTGTAAGAAGGCCCAAATTCCTTCTTCACCGCTATTTTTTCTCTGACTAGATCCCCAACCTTTGGAATCCAGACAGGCCTTGCTGTGGCTGGTGGTGCCTCGTCAGTGGTAGCTGGCTGTTGCTTTAACTTTATGTTGCTTAAGGATTTTCTGGTTTCATTCAAGTCCTGTAAAACAGCCAAACGGTCTTTGATGTCAAAGTCTGTATTCTTATCTTTTACCACTGATACTTGACTATCTAAGTCCTGATTGTACATTCTAGTTCCGAACAATAGTTCGTATGGGCTGAAACCTTTTAGAGAATTTCTTGGCAAATTGTTAAGACTTAACTGGACACTTATTAAATGTTTGACCCACCCATCACCCGAACCTAATACCTTCGCTGTTATAGATTGCTTTATGTCCCGTTTTTTTCTTTCTACCACACTGTTCCCTTCGGGGTGTGACGGACAAGAATACCGCAAGCCAACGCCCATGCTGGCCATGGCCTCCTTATAAGCTCGAGAGCTGAAAGCAGGACCCTGGTCAGAATGGAACATGGCAATTGCGTATGTGCCGATAAAGACTCGCAGATCTTTTATAACCGTTCTGGCGTCAGCCGAGCGCTGGGGCCACATTTTTTTAGTGAGTTTTAGTCTTAAATGATTAATAGGACACTGGATGGCATGTAGACAGCATTACGCTGTTTCTAATTGGTAGCCGGGCAACAGACTGGACCAGTTCACTACTGCGATCCCTGTCACAATTGGGACAGTTCTTCACATATATTTGATGTTGCACGCTCATCCCCGGCCACCAGTATACTGATTGTAATTCAGTTAGAGATTCCTTGATCTTTTTGGGCCTCGGACCTTCACCCATGTGTGTGTCTGCTATTAATAATTTTCTCCGGTTCATGTTTGGAATTACTCTGTCCCCCACTCCAGGGATTCGAGCAAAAGGAACAGAGTTTGGTTCGATTACGTATGCATAATTGAGTGGATAGTTCACGGGTAGTGCTGCACAGTCGCCTTTTACGGACGTTTTTACTGCCAGCATAGTTTCCCAATCTATGTGGTTTTCTGAACGCTTTTTTGTGGCTACGGAAGCCGGTTTAGTTGCTTCCGCTGTGGCTGTATTAGCCAATGAATTCCCTGCAACGTGAACGCCATCACGTTGATGACTCAGAGAGTGTATCACGTGAGTCTTTTGTAGTTCTTTCTGTAAAAGAGCTACCTGTTTCCAAAGCATTTTATGCTTTATTGTGGCACCTGTGCCATCTTTGTAATCATTTTGAATACAGCTCTGCAACTTATTATTGGAAGAGTTGACGCAAAAATGCGAATCGCACATGATTAGTGTTGGGAATTCACGTTCTGCATTTTCAAGCGCCATCTTTAAAGATCTGATTTCAGCTCTTTGAGCCGAACCGTTCCTCACTGATTCAGTTTTTGTTATTTTCGGTCTGAATTTACCGCACAGCCAACGACCTTTTACAATCGCACAGGCTGCATCGTAGGATTTGTTCTCTACATTGAAATGCTGTACAAATCTATCTGTATAGATTATACAGGCGTACTGTGGGAGAGGCAGAAGTTCGATTGGCAGAGGATATTCTTGTTCATAAGTCAAATCATTCCGTTTTTTCAGTTGCGGGGCGAAATAGTATTTCACATCTTCCGCTCCAAGAGAATTTACACACTGTATCCATTTCGGATCCAGTGACACTGTAGGCAGGTTTACTGGGCTGAATAGCGCCTCGAAGGCGGATTCCGCTGTGAGGATATTGATCCTTTTGCCATGTGCTAGTTCTCGTTCATTCGCTAATGCAGTTTCTACTGCTTTCACAGTATTTTCTGTTGGACTGAATATTTTTTCTGCTGGTGTGTACAAGTGAGATTTAATTGAAATTGGTACCCTTTTCTCCCTCATTAGAGGTTAGGTACGTGAATCCGCATCTTCCTGGGATGATTCGGATTACAAGATTGCGTGTGTTGTCACGTGTATCTAATTTTGTTTTTGCTAACATGTCTGTTTGCAGTGATCTCAAAATTTCTGTGTGTTTTTGAGTCCAAGTGATTGGTTTAAAATCAGGTTTAATTAGTTCGTAGAGAGGTTTAACCCTCTCCGCATAATTTAGGATGTAAGTTCTTCCGAAATTCAGAAAGCCTAGAATTGATTGTAAGTTCTTCAGCGTTTTTGGTGCTTGGAGTACAGCGCACTTCTCTAAGAAGTTGTCCGCTAGGCTTTTTCCTTCACTTGATAATTCGTATCCTAAAAATAATACTGTCAGATGGGTAATTCGGGACTTTTTAAAGTTGAATTTGTAACCCTCTGCTGCGAACCCAAGTATTATGATGTTCACTCTTTTCAAGTGAGTCTCCAAGTCGTCGTCTGTGAGATAGATATCATCTACATAACATAATGCCTCATCATCATACATTTGTAGTAACTCTGTTACTCTGGCTGAGAATAGTCCTGGGCTGTTCTTGAATCCCTGTGGGAGCCTACAGAAAATTTTCTGAGACCCAATTACTGAGAAAGCGGTCAAGTATCTGCTTTCTGGTGCAATGTTTTGACAAAAGAAACCATTAGATATGTCTAATGTCGTTTTGTATTTTTTCCTAACTATGTTATTCATTAGTGCAGCACTATGCGAATTCTGTACTGCAAATGTTTTGCAACATGCATTAAGGTGCCTGTAGTCCAAAACTAGACAATATGAATTGTCTGGCTTGGAGACAGGAAATAAAGGATTGTTCATTTAAGAGGTGCATGTTTCAATCACCCTCTGGTATTTAAGTTGATCTAAAATCTCCCTGACTTGTTTTTTAGCTTCTTGCTTAATGGGATACTGCCTTTGTGCAGTCGGTTGACTTTTTAATTGGATTTTGTGAGGACGAGAGTCCTCAGCCCATCCTACATGATTTTTATATAATGCTGGTGCCTGGGCTACTACCCATTTCCTCGCATATATATATTTAGTGTGAATCGGAATGTGATTCGAGAAGGCAGGCATAATTATTTCTTCGCCACGAGGGCACTCCCTGACAAACTCCGGGGGCCAATCTTTTTCAGCTAACAGAATGTCATAGCCTTTTGAGAGTTTATCCCAAAATAGACCCCTTATTTTCCTAGTCTTATCACCCTCTATACGCAGTGTTATTTTGTATATCTTATGAGGTTCGCTAACTCTGGTGTCGGCAGTTTCTACTTGAATGTAGTCATTCGTGTCCACTGTCTCCAGATGACTCATCAGGATCTTGCGAGCTATGGTGATTTCTGCTGCACTGTCTAGCATTTTCTGTGCCCACTCCCCGTTTTTCAGCTGTGTCCTCAGTATTCTCGGCATGTTCGATTACTCTAATACTGGCTACCTTCTTTCTTGGAAAGTGTGATTCTTTACTTTGAGCAGGTTCCTTGTCTTTGTGCTCTCCTGGGTCTGACCGTCCTCTTCTTTCCGATTTCTGCGAAAAAAATCGAGAGGGACGTGTATCAATACTTTGATATCTATCAGGCTTCTTCAAGTTATCCCTATTTCTAAGGTTATATCTTTTCTCAGAGTGCTCCCTCTGGGGAGACTGGTGTTCTCGACTCGGAGTTCTTTCCCTCCGTCGAGAAGACCTTCCTCTGGACTGGAATTTTTTTTCCTTGGGAGTGGATTGTTTATTTCCATCCCAGCTCTTTTTAGGAATGTTTGAATTATTTTTAATAAATAATTTTTCAGGATTTTCGAGTAGTTGGGGTTTTACTAGTTTTCTACCCAAGCTGTCTCTACCTAATTCTTCATAGCATTTTTCTATAATTCTGGCAAGCTCAATTGGTTGATCTGTTATATCTGTTTCCTTCAATTTCTGGCGGATCGCCACAGATGCTGCTTCTCCTTTTATATTGGCTAGTAATATAGCCGAAACCTTCTTGAAGTCTTTCAGTAATTTCATACCAAGAGTTAAAGCAGGTTCTGGACCGTATTCATTCTGAATTTGTTTTAGCACATCCGGTATTACCGCCATTGACGGAACACCATGTGTTTTTGTGTAAATGGAAGCAAAGACTGTACCCCAACACTCCTCCACATGTGGTGTGACCCCCATTGGAAGGCAGATGGTCAAGATTCTGTGTTTCTCAATAGGAGTAGTATTCGGAAATACTGCCTCTATTTGAGTAATTTTCTGCGCTAACCAGAAAGGAATTTGTTCCCATTTTATGGGTGTTTTACCAAGACATGATTGTATGTTCTGTGGTGTAATTTTATTTGTGTTCCCCTGATGAGGGACAGCTGTGGTACATTACCAGCTGTTTGGACTGTTGCAGTCCACATTACATATTGGACTAATTGTCTATGTATTTTAATTAATGTTTTTAGCTGTGCTAACAGCTCTTCTTTAGACATTTTTTCAATGTCTGGATGTGGTGTGTGGCTGGCTAGAACCGGCCACGTTGCTCCTGGTCTACCTAGTGAACCGAGCCTGGTAATATGATCATTATGTTTTAGGGCGCCTTTAAACCAGAGCAGATGCTCTTGGTATTTTAATGGGATTTCAATCTCCTCGAAAGGAGCGTACTCTTCCGGAGGTTCCTCTATTTTGTAATAGTGGAACTCGTGTGTTATAGCATTTGCCGCTGGAAATTTTATCCAAGAATAGAATACCTCTGTCTGCCGATATTCATGTTCCTCTATCACGAAGACGACTGTGCCACCTTTTGTGGTCAGTCCATTTTCTATAAGTTTTAACGTTATAGTTTTTCTTATGTTGACCGGGATGATTATCGCACCCGGTTCATTAACAGCGGTGTCCCGTTGATTCGCATCTACTGCGGCTTCAGCGGTCCCGTTGTCTAGTAATGACATTGTATAAATGAAAGTTTTTTGCAGAGCAGGTCTCCAAGGAGACAAACATTAGGTGCACAATATTTTGGAACACTGTATCCTTCAACGTTGAATAAACCAGAGCTTTACATAGGAATCTCTTCCTACTAAGTTCGGGCGGATTTTAACCTTTCACCCACTCCAGACGTCTATTGGAGTATTTATGGTAGAAAGGGTCTGTGTGAAAAAGCACGACTGAGTTACTCTAACGTCTTGCGTTAGTTTTATCGCCTTACCAAACGTTGGGCGCCATGTAGTGTAGTTCCTATTTTCCCAATAGGCCCTGCGCATTGGAATAACATAAACAATAGTTTGGACGTAGAAGTGCGGTCTTCCAGGTCTCTACTGACTATGCTAAACTTAATTGGGTTTGTTACCAACTAGCTCAGAGGTCACTGGAAACTTTCTTGACTGAATAGGAAGTGATCAGCTTCCCTGGTACAGACAAGAAGGGATTCCGTTTTCCAACAACCGCATAAACATGACAACTTTGCTCCTTAGAATAAGAGTCAATCTCTAGAGTCGTGTGAAACAATAGACAGCTATTTCACTCAGTCAGTTGTGAAGATTACTTTCACAGGATGCAGAGAATAGAGAGACAGGCGTTCTCAATAAAAAGGTATTATTTATTGAACAGTCTTTCTTCTCATGCAAGAGAAATGAATTGCCACAATTGCAAGACTTGTTGTTATAAAAAGTGCGTACAGTAAAAGGAGGATTGCGAAATAATACTGTAAAAGCATTGATATGGTTTCTTAGCCATACGATGGTTAAAATGAATAAAATATATACATTCATATATACATTTAGCTAACGTGCTCAACTGGTGCTTCTAACTACGCCTACCCCGGTTTACCCGACCTAAGCCTAATACATGGAAGGGAGTAAGTAAGTAGCAGTTTAAGTTAAGTTGGTTCTACCAAGAGTTTGCTGCAAGAATTCTCTCTAAGGGTTTAGTCAACACTGTACCTCTGGAATAGAATTTTGGAGGTCTTGTATCTCCTCTCAGGACTCGATATCCCAGTCACCCGCAAGGGTAGGCTGGAAACGCCGGGGCTGGATTTTCTCGGCAGCGACCGGTCTTTCTCGCGACTCGGTCTTTCTCAGCGCGTCAAGGAGGAGGAGGGGCAGCGACCGTGGGCTTCTCGCATCTGCAAGGGACAGCTGTTATGCTCCTGTATTCTCTACCACCACCGCTGTGTTTGCTTAAGGCAACGTTGGTATTATTTATACCTGGAAGGTGCCTTGTTTGACGTAAGTTTTTGGACATAAGACGTCAATAAAGATGTCACTAAGAACCGGTCGTTCTTACAGTGCTCATTAGAGTTCTATTACTAATCAAAATTGAAATTGAAATTGAAATTGAAAGGTTCTTGTATAACGCATGGCTACTCGAAAGCATCCCAGCGCTTGATGTTGAAGAGAAGGGATAAACAAGGATCAGAGGTGTGGGAGCTAACTCATCTGTATCTTGGGAAACAGTACTGCTTTAAGTTGTTTTCGAAATGCCAGCAGGCTGGATTCTAGGCGAAGTGAAAGCGGGAGGGCATTCCACAGCCTTGCTGCATTTCGCAAGAAAAGACGGTCCCCAGATCGGGCTCTGTTGGTCCTGGGTATTGTAAGGAGGTTTTGCTGTTTAGAACGGAGAGCCCTAGATGGAATGTATGGTCTGATCATATCGTTCAGAATGGGGGGGCCATTCCCATAGAGAGTTTTATGGACCAGACAGAGGGTTTTGAAATGGACCCGCTCTTTTATTGGGAGCCAATGCAGAGTCCTTAGTGAGGGTGCTGCTGAGGTACGATGGCTGGTACCAGTGAGTAGCCTTGCTGCGGAGTTTTGGGCCATCTGAAGTTGTCGGATAACTGAAGTGGGGGCACCTAGGTAAAGTGCATTCCCATAGTCCAGCCTTGATAAAATAAGGGACTGGACTATGGTTTTCTTAGCAGTTTCGGGTAGCTGGGGGAGGATTTTGCGGATGGTTTTCATTAAACCGAAGCAAGTAGCCACTGTCTTTCTTGCTTGGATTTTGAAGGACAGCTCTGTGTCGAGCCAGAACCCAAGACTTTTTATCTCAGTTTTTGGGGTGGGCCCGGGTCCCATGCAAGGAGGCCACATAGAGAGGGTGTTAAAGGTGGCCTTCCTTCCGAGCAGCATCAGCTCGGTTTTTCCTCCGTTCAATTTCAGATGGGATGCATCCATCCACTCTGCGACCGCACCCAGGCAGTTGCAAAGATTGTTCCGGGGGGGGGGGGCTGCCTGGTTAAGGGAAACTACTAGCTGGGTGTCATCAGCGTAGCTTACCAGTTGGATTCCGAAGGGGGCCACTATCTCTGCCAAAGGTGCCATGTATACATTGAACAGTGTGGGGCTAAGGGAGGAGCCCTGTGGTACCCCACACTGTAATGGCACTGGAAGGGAGCAGTTCGTGTCTGAGAAGACCTTAAAGAATCTATTGCTAAGGAAGGACTCGAGCCACTCAAGGGCCTTTCCTGTGACTCCAATTCTCTCTAGACGGGCTAGGAGGACACGGTGGTTAACCGTGTCAAAGGTGGCACTGAGGTCCAGGAGGATAATGGCCGCGCTGCCACCTGCGTCCAGAATCCTCCTGGATACCTCGACCACCCTCAACAAGGCTGTTTCGGTTCCATGTCCCTTTCGGAAGCCTGTTTGGGTGGGGTGTAGCAAGTTATAGGACTCCAAATAGGATGCCAGTTGTTTATTCACCCACTTTTCAGCAAGCTTACTAATTCCAGGGAGAAGGGAGATGGGGCGGTAATTGGAAAAGTCATCAGGGTTGAGATTTGGCTTTTTCAACAGGGCCTTTACCATGGCTAGCTTCCAGTCTTGAGGCACTGAACAGACTCCAGGGAGGTGTTGACAAGGTCAATGATATTTTTGCTAACATGGGGGAGGGCTAATTTCAGGATGGACATGGGGGCGGGATCAAGGGGAGAGCCGCTTTTTATGGAGTTGAAAAGGGAAGGGAAAAGATCGTCACTGAGCGGATGGAAGGATGCAAGGTGAGGTATGGTAGAATTAATGTCATCCCTAGGAGGAGGGCTGGATTCAGCTACTGGGAGTGGAGGGAGAGAAAGAAGAATCTTTTCAATTTTCGTGGCAAAGAAGTTTGCTAGTTCGTTGCAATGAGCACCAGATTCTTCAGATGAAAGCTTGGATAAGGGGGGGTCGGGGGCCCTTGTCAAGGTTTTTACTATTCTGAACATTTCTCTGGGAGCATTAGTGGATTTTTCGATTTTTTCGGCATAAAAGGTGGATTTGGCTACATTAAGTGCAGTTTTATATTTCTTGATTTTAAGTTTGTATTTAATTTTCTTCTCCTCGTCGAAATGTTTTCGCCATTGTCTTTCCTCTCGTTTGCATTCCTGTTTAAGGGACCTTAGGTCTGAGTTGAATCAAGGCTGTTTATTCAGACTTTTTTTCTTTGAAATACTTTTTTTGGGGAGCACACTATCTAGTGATTGTTCTATCCATTGGTTGAAGTCAGTATTGGCCCTATCGATATTCTGATTGGCCGTAGGTTCATTCTGCTTCAGAGACTCTATCCAGTCGCTGGGTTCTAACTTTTTCCAGCGCCTACCTAAGGTTTTATGGGGGGGTTGATTGGTGCAAGGTCTGTTAATTTTCCATGAAAAGGGTATTACCATATGGTCTGACCAGGGGATAGAGTATGGTACAGATGTAGATAATTCAGCAACGTTGGAGAATATTGGATCTAAGAGATTCCCTTTAGAGTGAGTAGGGCGTTGAACAATCAAGTTAAGTTGGCATGCAGCTAGGTCTTTGGTTAATTCCGTGGCAATAGTGTCCAAAGGGTTGTTAAAATGGAGGTTCAAGTCACCTAGCACTATGAAATTAGAGACCATGGTGGCTGATTCCAGAATTGTTTCAGTTAGCCCTTCTATAAATTGACCAATCTGGCTAGGTGGACGGTAGATTAAGAGACCGGAGATTAAGAGTTCTGAAGAGTGGGGGATGGAGAATTGTGTACTCTCACAGTCTGGGATAGTGCGGTCGATCAGGCGACAGGCTAAGTGTTCCCTGTATAAAATGGCGATCCCTCCGCCAACTTTAAGTTCTCGGTCTCTGTGCTGGATCAAATATCCAGCAAGTAGGGCCCGGACGATGTCGGGGCCGGAGGACGAGCCAAGCCACGTTTCTGTTAAAAACAGAATGTCCACGTTTAGATCTTCGATCAGTAGTGCGATTTCCGTGGCGTGCTTTGGTAAAGAACGGCAGTTAACCAGTGCCATCTTTAAAGCAGTGTCTACTGTCCTGTTTTTAGGGAGTGGTGTGGTTTTTATGGTAGCCTCTGTAGCTCTAAAAGAGCAGTTGTTGCAAGAGAAGCCACCGAGCCCAAGGTCCATCGAATGGTTGCATGATGATGGAAGCTCCCTGTTGAGCGAGAGTAGTGTCAGGCGGGTGTATGTTAAAGGGCATGGGGCTGGTATACCAGGGGTCGTGGGCCCTGGGCCCGACTGTGCGCGAACGGGCGCAAACGGGCATGACTCTGGCACGACTCCGGCGCAGGTCCGGCGCGTCCGCAGTACGCGTCTGCTGCGTGGAGTCATGACCGTTCTTTTTATAGCGCTGCTAGAGCGCGCGATTCGCCTGGCCCACACCCAATATGGCCGCCAAGTTCGAATCCCAGCCCTCGGCGTCGATGCTCAGCCGAGGGCGGTCCGGGTAGGGGAGGGGCACAGAGCGCTTAGGAGCGCTGAGGAGTCTCTATTCTGAAGCGCTTTTTGATCAAGCGCTAGAGAACACGCTAGGGAGATGCAAGTTTTAAAAGTGCTTTTTAATCAAGCACGAGCAAACAAAGTTAAAAATACAATTCCTAGGGTGTCAAGGCAAAAGTGAAAGAAAGAGACTTCCCGGCTCCCGCCTCAGGAGGGAAAAGGGTCCTTCTGATGGTAATCGCTGGAGGATAAGTCCTACTTCCTTTTTATAGCGCTGCTAGAGCGCGTGATTTTCCTGGCCCACACCCAATATGGCCGCCAAGTTCGAATCCCAGCCCTCGGCGTCGATGCTCAGTCGAGGGCGGTCCGGGTAGGGGAGGGGCACAGAGCGCTTAGGAGCGCTGAGGAGTCTTTATTCTGAAGCGCTTTTTGATCAAGCGCTAGAGAACACGCTAGGGAGATGCAAGTTTTAAAAGTGCTTTTTAATCAAGCACGAGCAAACAAAGTTTAAAATACAATTCCTAGGGTGTCAAGGCAAAAGTGAAAAAAAGAGACCTCCCGGCTTCCGCCTCAGGAGGGAAAAGGGTCCTTCTGATAGTAATAGCTGGAGGATAAGTCCTACTTCCTTTTTATAGCGCTGCTAGAGCGCGCGATTCGCCTGGCCCACACCCAATATGGCCGCCAAGTTCGAATCCCAGCCCTCGGCGTCGATGCTCAGCCGAGGGCGGTCCAGGTAGGGGAGGGGCACAGAGCGCTTAGGAGCGCTGAGGAGTCTTTATTCTGAAGCGCTTTTTGATCAAGCGCTAGAGAACACGCTAGGGAGATGCAAGTTTTAAAAGTGCTTTTTAATCAAGCACGAGCAAACAAAGTTTAAAATACAATTCCTAGGGTGTCAAGGCAAAAGTGAAAGAAAGAGACCTCCCGGCTTCCGCCTCAGGAGGGAAAAGGGTCCTTCTGATGGCAATCACTGGATAATAAGTCCTACTTCCTTTTTATAGCGCTGTTAGAGCGCGCGATTGCCTGGCCCACACCCAATATGGCCGCCAATTTCGAATCTCAGCCCTCGGTGTCGATGCTCAGCCGAGGGCGGTCCGGGTAGGGGAGGGGCACAGAGCGCTTAGGAGCGCTGAGGAGTCTCTATTCTGAAGCGCTTTTTGATCAAGCGCTAGAGAACACGCTAGGGAGATGCAAGTTTTAAAAGTGCTTTTTAATCAAGCACGAGCAAACAAAGTTAAAAATACAATTTCTAAGGTGTCAAGGCAAAAGTGAAAGAAAGAGACCTCCCGGCTTCCGCCTCAGGAGGGAAAAGGGTCCTTCTGATGGTAAACATAGCAAGCAGGGCTTTCCCAGGTTGCTGGGGGTTTTATCTGGTGAAAGAACTCGGTGTGTAATCTAGGAATCTTAGATAGTGGCTTCTGCTGTGTCATATACTGTAATGAGCTGCAGAGGTGAGTTTCTGAAATATGGCTCTGATCGTTTATGCCATTATAGGGGTATGGATTGAATATAGCCGAATTAGGGGCATAAGATCACAATATTGATCAGGGTCCTAGATAGAACACAACAATACCTCATATTAAGCAGCTTTCAAACTTTAGTTGTGGGTTTCCCTGAGACCTTGAGCAGGTAAGAAGAGGTGTTAACTGGCAGAAGAGAATAGTGAAATTCTTATCTGACCAACCAGAGTAGCAAAGCTTCCCAAGACATGCCTTTCAATAAGAATTTAAAGGCCCACCTTGTCAACAATGGATCAGTGGTTGATGATTACAAGAGTCAGGGACTCCATTTTACTATGTCTGCACCTGAGTATTCTGACAAATTGCGTTTCACATTTGCTGTAGGATGGGCCTGGAAAGCCTGCTTAGTGAGGAAACCACAAAACCCTGAGATATCCCATATTAATCAAACAGCTCAGGGTTACAGTGAAACTGTTATATTGAGTCATGGGATGGGGTGAGGCTTCTGAAATAGATTTGCATTTACAATTCCTGAATTCTACCATTTCAAATTTGTATTTTTAGAAAAAGGAGGAATAACCTGTGAAAATAGCAATCCGGTACCTTGATTTTCACATCCTGGAAAAGGAGAACATATTTTGCACGTCTTGCATTGCACAATGTGCTCAGCGCAATACCTTTTAAAGCCATGTCAGGAAATCAGCATTCACAAAGCTGCAAAATTAGCACCATCCACCTAGGCTGAAGTGAACTGTGAGAATAGGCATGTACACAAACCTGGGAACCTGTGGTGTCTAGCTGGCATCGCCTGGAATCTGGAACACAGCTTGTGTTCCGAATTCCAGGGCAGACGGTATGGCCCAGGCTTACGAGATGTAGTTAATTTATATCTCTTATGAAGAATAAACCTTCATACCTTCATTTCTGCATGCTGTGATCCTTCGAAGTACACTTTATTACAGAACCCCCCCAGTGACTAGAAACTTCTCTTCTCCTAAACACATATGTTTTGTTGCACTGTACTGTATCCCAAACTGGTGGTTTCTCAGTTTCATAATATGCAAACAATACCCTTCTCAAGGGGACATATGATGTGCAACATATGCCCAATGCTTAAGCAATATCATAACCTGAATGTATTTCCAGTAACTGGCTCTCACTAAATGTCACTAAGTTCATATTCCTGAAAAAATACCCAAATCTCAAACTACCTATCACCAGATTGTTTATTTCTGTGGTGTTCATGAATTGAGAGCAATCGGACAAAAAGCTTGTAGATAATAATGTTCCTGTTAACACATATCTCCCCACCAATGACTTGGCGTAATAAAACTGCAGACCAACATCAAGTCCTTTTATCAACCACCTAAATACCATCAGATACACCAGATTTATTTACAAAACCAGCCAATCAGCTATGGCTACTCATTGGTAATGAGCCTGCCTGCTTGACATTGACAACTACACATTCTTGCAGCTTCTTCAATATGCAGCCAACAGACTAATGGTTGGCCTGAGGTCGTGTATCCACATTTATCCCAAGCTTGACCGGTCACCAATCGAGATGTGAATGTCTGCATTAAAGCTCAGTCTCCGTCAGGCCGAAAGGCGCTGGCGCCGGGGATATTCCCCCGAGACAAAAGAGATCTTTTCCTCTCAGCTGAGAGAGTATAAGTCTGCTATAGCCCTGGCTAAATTTAGCTATTCCTCTAACAAAATCTTGGACTCCACAAACAAGTCCAAAGACATATTCTCTATTGTTGAGGAATTGTCCAACCCGGCGAGAGTCACCATTGCTCCCCTCCCCTCCCAGCCTTTGTGTGATTCCCTGAATCAATTCTTTGTGGACAAGATTACCAAGATCAAAACTAGCATCTTTGCTCAAGCTTTATCTGTTCCCCTTCCCCCTCCGCCAAGTGCCCCCTGCCACCTCAATACTCACACCCTAACCCAGATCCCCCTCATCTCCAAGGTCAATTTCCTCTCACTTTTGCATAAAGTTTCCTCCGGTTCCCCCAGCGATTGTTGTCCCCGCTCGGCCCTTCAGGAAGCTTTCACTTCCTGTCCTGATCCCCCCCTAGCCTTTTTAAACAACTCTTTGACTACGGGGGTGGTCCCTGGATCCTTTAAACGGGCCAAGGTGGTTGCCATTCTGAAAAAACCCTCGGCAGACCCGTCCATCATGAGCAACTATCGTCCCATTTCCCTCCTCCCTTTCCTCAGCAAAGTCCTGGAGTCTCATGTCACTCAAACCTTCACCTCTTTTGTGGAAGACTTGTGTGTTTTGGACCCCCAGCAGGCTGGGTTTAACCTGCGCATTCCACAGAAGCAGTCATCCTCTCTGTGATGGACGAATTGCGCAGGGGAGCCGACTCCAACACCTGTCAGGCTCTGGTCCTCCTGGACCTGTCGGCCGCCTTTAACGCGGTCGACCATGACATTTTGGTCGACCGTGTCAGAGAGGCTGGCATCCAGGGTACCGCCCTGGACTGGGTTCGGTCTTTCCTGACCCAACGCCATCAAGCTGTCAGGCTGTCCCAGTTCTCTGCTACTCAAGTCGAGCTGACCTGCGGTGTCCCACAGGGCTCTTCCTTGTCCCCCCTCCTTTTTAATTTATACCTGGCCCCGTTAATCCGTTCCCTCTGCAGATTTAATGTCTCTGCGTTCAATTACGCGGATGACATTCAACTGTTTTTCACCATCGACTCCTCTGATGAATCTATCACCACTTTTCAAAACACCCTCTGTTTCATCAGTGATTGGATGGGCTCAAACCATCTGAAGCTCAACCCCGACAAGACCGAGCTGGTTCTTGTCGGGGGACCCCCCAATCCCTGGCACTCTTCCTTCTGGCCTGCCAGTCTTGGCAGCCCCCCCTGTCCCATCAACTCAGCCAAAAGCCTGGGAGTAGTCATAAGCAGCGACCTTTCTATGACGCCCCAGATAAGCGCCGTAGTTTCCTCAAGCCACTTCCAACTCAGGAAAATACGTAAAATCTCTCGCCTACTTACCACCGATGCCCTTATTTTGGCCCTGCTTGCGCTAGTCATGTCTAGGCTTGACTACGCAAACGCATTATACGTAGGCATTCCTGCTTATCAACTTAGGAGACTCCAGTTGATCCAAAATCAGGCTTCTCGCCTGATTTACCACCAACCCAGAGATCAACATGTTCGCCCCCTCTTAAAAAGTCTCCACTGGCTTCCGGTATCTGCCCGCTGCAAATTTAAGCTTGGCTGCATCATTTCCAAATCCCTCACAGGCCACAGCCCCCTCTTCATTTCCTCCTTGCTCCACCCGTATGCCCCCCTTCGAACCCTTCGGTCATCCCAAATGGCCCTGCTATCAGTCCCTAGATTCAAGAGGAAGAAACACGGTGGCCTCAGGTTTTCATTTTTAGCCCCGTCGTTTTGGAATTCCTTACCCCTTTCTCTTAGGTTGTCCTCTCCTTACTCCACGTTTAGATCTTCTCTTAAAACGTTCCTCTTCATTGAGGCTTATAATTAGCTGTTATCAACTGTTATGTTATTTTCTGTCTCTCCTTCCTGCTCCCTCTGTATAGCGCCAAGGAACCTAAAGGTGTTAGTTGCGCTCAAAAAGTTCATTTAACATAACATAACATCTGTACATTGTTCACACTCAGAATCACAAGTAACAAATTGTATACTTACCTGTAGGAATAGTTTTACTCTTGAAGAATTGTCTGCTTCACAGCATTATTCCTCCATCTATCGGTTGGGTCTTGGATGGTTTTCTTTTAGTCCTATTTCTGTTTTTTTGTGGGTGTCAGAGCGTGTATTTGCAAACAGGTGGTTTAACACTATTTGTCTAACCTAAACTTCCCTCTTAGCCTGAATTTCAACACACTAGCACATTGTGAAATCACGCAATGAATATCATGTAGATGCCGTGCAGATTTTATGTTATATAGTCTTATATGCTATGTCATATAGTCTTATAAAGAGCACTATCCTCCACAGATATCCTGGCACTGGATTATATTAGTTCCTCTATTCGCACATATTACCTTAAAGACAGTCAGCTGTTCGTGATAAATGGCTGATCTACGTTATACCCTTGGAAAAGCCATGTTTTAAGCTTTTTCCTAAAGATTAGAGATCTGATTCTCTGAGATTGGGCAGAAGTTCATTCCAAAGTTGAGCAGTTGCAGAGCTGAATGCCTCCAAACCTTGATGTTCTATATCTGGGCATGCTAACCAAAAGGGCTGCAGAGGACCGGAGACTTCTGGTCGAGGCATAGTCCATGCAAGGCCTTGAAAACAACGCAGAGCGATTTGAACTGTATCCTCTGTGTTATTAGGAGCCAATGAAGCTCTCTCTGAGGAACAGGGAGGCAGATGATCTGAGTGGTCTCTTTAGGGATAGCTTTGCAGCTTCTGTCTGGATTCTTTGAAGTTTCTTAATCAAAGAGTTTGGGGCCCCTAGTAGCAGGGTGTTACAAAAATCTAACCGGCTCAGAATGACACTTCTCACCACAAGTTATCTAGCTGAGGTCAGTAGCATGGGAAGTATTTTCCGTAGTGCTCTGATAAGGGAGAAGCACATTCCTGCCATTTTATTCACTTGAGTTTCTAGACTCAGTTTCTCATCAAATACTATCCCTAAGTTGCGCACTGTCTTGGAGGATGTTAGTGGCTTATCTATAGAGATAGGCCAAAGATTGTCCGGGAGCGGGAGAGAGACTGTCTTTGCCGTGCAATACAAAATTTCTGTTTTAGCTCCGTTAAACTGCACAGAGTTGTCTCTAAGCCATCTTGCAGCTATCAGGTGGTTGTGACTAATTCCCCTCCAGAGACAAACTAAGTTGTGTATCGCCCACATAGTTCACCAGATTGATATTATGTGATTTAATAATTGGAATCAGTGGGCTCATATATATATATTAAACAGAATCAGACTGATTGCTGATCCTTGGGGGACACCATGCTGGATGGTACCAAAATTGGATAAAAAAGGGGGTAAGGCCACTGCCTGTTGTCTATCCGATAGGTATGACTGAAACTATTTCAGTGCCATGCCCTCTATCCCAAATTCCATAAGCCTCCTCAAAAGGATTTTATGATTGACCAGCAGACATATCCAGCAGGATCAGTATAGCTAATTGTCCTCTGTCTGCTCGAGTTCTGAGTTCATCCAGGACTGTTACTAATGCAGTCTCTGTACCATGGCCTGACGAAAGCCAAATTATACATATTCTAGCCTGTGATTCGTTTCTAGAAATTACGAGGTAGTTTTACTGACCAGATGCTCTCGAATTTTCACAGGGTAGGGTAGAAGAGAGATGGGTCTGTAATTATTTGGGCACAGGGGATCCAATGCCTGTTTACAACACGCAGGTACTACCCCAGGTACTACCCCACTGCTCAGAGATTGGCAGCAAATCTGTGGAGGCTGTGGGAAGAGCCATGAAGACCAGGGTTGCCCCTTTTTTCCTTGTTGAGTGGGTTTTTGGCCTTGTGTTTAGAGTTTTTCCTGCTGAGGCATAGCATACTTGAATTGCCTCTACAATCCAACATACAATTGTTCCCTTTGTCACAGGTGCTCCCTTGTCGGACTTTAAGAGCGACGAACAATTGGCTGCCTTTATGGAATTGTTTTGTCTCCTGTAGATAGTATAGTAAAGCCCTTCTTCATTACGGGGTATGAAGGCTTCTTTCTAGTCTTGTTTGCGGGCTTTTGGTGAAGACTGCTAGCTGTATGCTCTGGTTCATTTGGAATTTGATTACTACCTTTGGTAGGAATTGTGGGTTTTTCCTTAGGATAACATGTCCTTGTGGATTTGCATGTATGGTTCCTCAATAGTTAATGCTTGTAGTTCACTTACTCTCTGTAGTGATGGTTTGGGTATAAGGAAGGCAGTCTTTATAGTGATGTATTTGATTCCTGCTTTGTGCAGGGGCTCGAATGGTCTTGTCATTAGTTGTGTTAGAACTGTGTTTAAGCTTCACATTGGGGTTGAAGCCTTTCTTGGGGGTGCAATCCTTTTAAACCCTTCCAGAAATCCTTTGATGACTGGTGCTTTTAAGAAACTTTTACATGAATCTCCCCTGGTGTAGGCTACAATTGCTGCCAGATGCACCTTGAGGCTGGAGTAGTTGATGTTACTGTTGAACAAGTGTGTAAGATATATGAGCACTGTTTTCCTGTGTGGGATTAGAATTTGGGGTATCGTTTTTTGTACACCATGTGGTGTACCATTTCCACTTAGCTGCATAGCATTGCCTTGTGGTCTGTTTTCTTGCTCCCTTTAGTAATCCCATTATTCTTTGGGGTAAGTTCAAATGTCCGAACTCTATGTATTTTTGGCTCCAGGCTTCTAGGCGGAGCTATACTGGTTCTAGATGAAAGATCTGACCCTTTTACATTGTGAAGAGGTCCTAGTCTGCCTTGAACTTGATCATCTGTCCCCTGAACAGTTTGAGTAGGCTTGAGTACCAGGTGTGTCGTGCCCGTTGAGGGGCTATGATTATTAGGTTTGTTCCTGGTTGTCTTGCTTTCCCCAGAACCCTTTGTATTAGATGAATTGGGGGAAAGTCATATGCAAATGTACCGGACAAGTTGAGTGACAGGGCATTCCCTTTTCATAGGTGGTGTTGAAACCTGGAGGTGAAGGATTGGCATTTTTTGTTTTTCATTGTTGCGAATAGGTCTATTTCTGGAGTTTCCCAGAGGTTGAAGACCTGTTGCAGGCTCCTTTATTTTATCTCCCATCTATGCAAGTTGCTGTTCTGTCTGCTGAGCTGATCCGCTTTGGTGTTG
>NW_028245211.1:0-82873 GCF_964263255.1 Lissotriton vulgaris | reverse complement strand
CCTGCTAGCCAGCTGAACTGAAAGGGAGGGCTGAAGTTCCGTAAATTACGAATTAGTTCGTGCTCAGCCTCCATTTTGTAGACGCACCCATTTTGTGTTTCCCTCACTCAGGCAGCACGGCGAGCGCGAGGTTTCTGTCGTTTCTTTAGTTACGTGTCAGGTGGCTTCCTTGCCTATGTTTACTAACAAGTGTCAGGGTCTGGCCGAGTACACTAATTCCTGTCTGAGCTGATTAATCCCCGTCCAGACTATTTGTTGGTTCACACCATTCTTTCCTTTAAGTTATCTTATCTGTTTATCCTTCGCTACACGTCTCGTGCATTCTCCTGTTTCAAGACTGTCCTTTTAAAACCTACAGCTGTGTTTTCTCTACTTGAAAACTGAATTGTGTGGATTCATTTGTAATTTGCTTAAAGGGTCTAATGATAAACATGAACCAGGAACTTGAGTAGCTTAGGACTTAAAGCATTGTTTGTAAATTTTGCCTATGTCTCATGTTCTTGTGTGATTGCATTTTACATTGTATTATACCGTATATAACCATGTGAGCCACGGAGTTCAGTGGCAGTCTCTTTTGAACCTTGTTATACCAATGACTTTTAAGACCACTGTACTAGCTGCAGCTAATAAATACAATCTTCTATGCCAAACGAAGGGTCTGTGTCTCTGTATTTGACAAGGCAGGTGAATCCTGGGGATTTCAGGCGTACCCTGCGCCGTCGGGCCTTAAGGCTACGGTTCTCCAACTGGCGCCCAATGTGGGGCGACTTCAGCTGTAGCAGTTGAGCCCGAGGGTCGTGAAGAGCCCCGCAAGAAAACTCCGGAGGAAGCGCACCACCTGATCGACACCTGTATGTCGAAAGTGGGCCGAAGGTCTTTGACGGCGCGGCTACTCCTTTCTGACGGCTGCTGACGACTGCTGCCCTGACTGTCGCCCTGCCTTGGACCCTTTGATGACGTTTGGTAAAGCGAGACGATAGACGGACCTTCGCTGGTGTAGGACGATTCGTAGTTAAGTATTTGGTGGGTTGCTCCCACAAACTTTGTTTTTTTTTGTTTTTGGTTTTTATTCAGTTATTGTAATACCTGAAGCCAAGGGGTAAGTACGATTCTGCAGTTTTATTAATTCATACCCCTTGTTTTTTGTGAGCAGTCTAGAGAAGTAACAATGCCTGGACTGAGTAAGTTTAGAAGAATGTGTTGCTTAGGTTGTACTAGGGATTCCCAGTTGAAGGATTCATGTCCAATTCCTCCAGTTGGAACTCCCACTTATGAGCTCTATTAAAAACATGGTATTGGTCCCATTACCTTTAACGAGGCATGGATCGGATATCCAAAAAATAGTGGAATTTCAAGATGGCCCCAAAATGGTAGTTTTGACTCCGCCATATTAGATATTTTGGAAACTATTCTGTTCAGAAGAAAAGCCCGGCCGGCAGTGTTTGACACTTTCCGCCTTTGGCGTAAGGAAGCCAAACAGAAAGAAATTAAGCAAGCAAAAAGAGATAAGAAAGCGCAAGATATGTCAATTACACAAGCTGCTCAGCAGTTTAAAAATAATGAAGTAGATTGCGCATATGAGATACTGGAAAGACAACATCGTATGGGGATAGATAGATGTTATTCGATGTTGCCTATTTCCTCTCCAGATAAAAGTAAGGAGTTAGAAGAAGATTCCCTAATGTCCTGTTTATTGAATTCAACTCCGCCCTATGCCCAAAATCCTAATGCACCTCCGTTACTCCCTCCTATTGCTCAGCCAGTCGCTCAATTACCGATTGTTCAGCAACCGGCTCAGCCTCTTAACGCTCCTTTGCCTGCTTCTGCTCCGACCTCTCATCCTATACTTCAGCCCCCGCCTCCCCTACAGTCCTCTGTTCTGGTTCCTCAGCCGGTTACGTTTAGGTCATCTCTTGTCGAAGGGGGGAAGGCGATTGACCCCAGAACGTATCCAGGCTTTTTCACAAATGTCTGTACCTACTACGCAGTGAGAAGTGCGTGCCTTTTTGGGTATCACTTCATACTGTAGACAATGGATTCCCAATTTTTCACTTCTGGCCAAACCATTCTTGGCACTTATGTTGAAAGATACGCCCCATCTGCTCCCTTGGACGGATGAATGTCAAAAAAGTTTTGTTGACCTACGTTCTGCTCTATGTTCTGCTCCAGTATTGGGTACCCCAGATTATAGCAAATCCTTTACACTGTACGTTCACGAAAGAGAGGGTTGCGCATTGTCAGTTCTGACACAGCAATTTGGGGAAAAACAGAAGCCATGCGCATATTTCTCCGCTACACTGGACCCAGTAGCTAAAGATTTGCCCAGCTGTCTCAGAGCTGCAGCAGCTGCAGCGATCTCTATTAGGCAACCTGCTGGATTGGTGTTAGATAACACACTCATTGTTATGGTTCCACATGCAGTGGATACTTTGTTGAATAGAACAAGGACACAGCATCTCACGAGTGCTCGTTTATCTGGATACGAGCTGACACTTTAAGCAAGTCATGTGCATATCAAAAGATGTAATACATCAAATCCAGCTACACTGTTGCCACTTCCAGATGAGAGAGATGTTCAGGAAAAACATGATTGTTTTCTTCGAACGGAGGGAGAAATGAAGGGTAGGATCGATTTGAAGGACCCTCCGCTCAAGGACCCGGATGGGATCCTATGGGTGGATGGTTCCTGTTTCAAGCTTCCGAATGGGGAAACTACTTCTGCCTATACTGTCACCACCTTATGCACAATTGTTGAAACGGCACGTTCTGGACATAATTCAGCCCAAGCAGCCGAATTAATAGCCTTGACTAGAGAGTGTGTGTTGTCGAAGGGAAAGAGAGTGAATGTGTATACTGATAGTCAGTACGCTTTTGGCGTTGCACATACCTTCGGCAAGTTATGGAGGGAGAAAGGATTCTTTACCTCTCACGGGACAAAGATCCAGCATGGTCAGTTGGTACCTGATCTTCTTGAGTCACTTACTTTACCTGCAGAAATAGTGATCATAAAATGCAGCCCGCACAAGAAAGTCATAGATGATGTTGGTCGTGGAAATGCGTTTGCAGACGAAGTAGCAAAAGCCACAGCTAGAGACACCACTAGCCGAATGTGTATTGCAGGTCCAGCGAACTGGGTTAGAGAGATTGGAATGTGTGAAGACACAATTGAAAGTGTGAAAACGATTCAGGGAGAGGCTACTTAGAAGGAATTGAGTATGTGGAAAGAAAGTACGGGAATGTTAGATGCGAGGGGTTGTTGGACGGAGTTGCCAGAACATCAGCGATGGTTGTTATCGGACGCTTATGTGTTGCTGGTTGTGACTATGGCTCATGGTCCAGCTCACATCAGTGCGAAAGGCATATGTAAGCTTTTGGCTCCTGTATTGCAGAATGCAGGAATCCCGAAATGTGCAGAGAATGTGGTTAAGCATTGTATTATTTGTTTAATGCATAACCCAGGAAAGGGTACCTCAACTCCGGCAGGTCATTTTGCTCCCCCGACATATCCCTTTGAGGTGTTGCAGATCGATTACATTCACATGGATTGATGCAACAACCTTAAGTATGTTCTGGTGGTGGTATGTGCCTTTTCCCATTGGATGGAGGCCTACCCCTTGAAAGATAACACTGCCTTGTCAACTGCAAAAGTGTTGCTCAAGGAGTTCTTTCCCAGATTTGGTTTGCCGCGAGTTGTCTGGTGTGACAATGGAAGTGAATTTGTCGGTCAAATTATCCAGAAAGTGTGTTCTGGTCTTGGTATTGGACAAAAGTTCCATGCGGCAAACCATCCACAGTCAGCGGGTTTGGTTGAGTGCTTTAATGACACAAGCTTAAATTAGCTTAAATTCAAGCTAGCACAGGTCTTGCCTGGCCTGATGACTTGCCACTAGCTCTTTTGTCAACCAGAACTACTGTGCACTCTCGTATGGGAATTAGCCCATATGAAGTGGTCTTCGGACGCCCAGCTAATGTCTGGGGTGTCCCTCGTCCCAGAAAATACTCGGATATACCATATCCTTTGTTGATTGATTACTTGCATGACTTGACTGCTAAACTGAGTGTAATTCGTCAACAGGTACAATGTGCTTTGCCCGAGGCCTCCACAGACCCAGATCACACCATTTTGCCCTGTGACTGGGTCTGCGTCAAGAACTTTCAGTGGACTCAGAATTTGGAACCTCGTTGGCCGGTGCCTAGACAAGTTTTGCTCGTCACCCGCACAGCCGTGAAAGTGGTCGGCAAGAAGAATTGGGTTTATGGCATGCACTGTAGGAAAGTGCCTCTGCCATTACCCTTTGATCAGTGGATCCGCAGTGGTATAAGAGAATCGTAAATCTGCAGCGATTCCTTGTTTTGTGCCCTTCAGTTACGCTCAGATTTATGGAACCCAGTCTGAGAAAGCGGATGACAACATTCTTCAAGCTGCTCTGCCTGAGCATCTTCGAATAGACACTAATAATCCAGAGACTCTATTCCAGGACCAGACTGTGCCGAGCAAAACACGCTACAATCTGAGGTCGAGAGTTGACCAAAAGAACTGAACACTTTGAACACTTTTCCCTTATTACCTAGAGACATTTTTTATTGATCTTTTTGCCTCTTCGATTTTTTTGTGATATTTAGAACTAGATGTGCGGTCCGTCTCCGTCGCAGGGTCACTGTCGGAGACTCAGACTGTAACCTGGTTTTCGTCCTTTTAGCAAGTGGGTAGTGCCTCAGGATATACAGAAATAAGTAGCTGAGTGATTAAGGAAGATTGCCGTGAGTGACATTTTTTTTTTAGATAAAGATGGATGGTACAACAACCATAGGTAGGGAAAATAGGAAGCAGGAAATGAGATCAAAGTATTGTAAATTATTGCGTAGTCGTTTTGGCGTAACTTTGTGTGTTTTTATGTTTTTGTGTATTTTATTAGCTGGCACAGGTTGGATCGTGCATGTTGTGCAGCAGAGAAATGTTGTTAATTCTATGAATCCTTCTCCTTCTCGTCTTTCTGTCCTTTCACATAAAATGCATACTCTACCTCCGCATGAGCATATAAGGAGGGGCAAATATATGAATAATTTGTTTGTTCAGATGTTACACCAACCTCAGTTGGCCATTAATATGACTAACTGTTAGGTGTGCAGACATATGCCACACAATACACGAAAGGGAATGCCATATCTGCTTCTTCCTTTCTCAATTGAAGGTTCAGCTTGGGCTTACCTGGCTATGTTTTCAGCCACATACCACAACAGACTTAGAAGTTCCGTTAAAACTTTTGGGAATGGATTGGATTTTATCCAAAGTTCTCTGGTTAAGGGTATAGTGGCAATGGCTATGATCGTAGAAAAGATCAAGATTCCCTTAGATGAGAAGAGAGCTTATGATTGATGGAATGTTACCCATTATGTTTCTAGCCTTGGTGACAAAACTAGAAAGGGTGAGTCTTCTCCAGTATGGACTGTACCCCATCAAGGTAATTTTTGTCTCCAAGTTGTTCGTACACCTATATTTTCTCGTCTCCTGATTTTCCTCCGTTAGTTCCGTCTCAAGGAACATATTTTGTCTGTAGCAACAGAGCTTATATATGGCTTCCCTCTAACTTTTCTGGAACTTGTTATATTGCTTTTCTTCTTCCCCCTAGATATACGGCTCCTTCAGACCATCACAGAGTTAGATATAGCTGAGGTATATTCGATGCCAAAGACACGGCAGAACAAGAGGGAGGAGATTTCCTTAAAGGATTCCTTCCCTTTTGGGGTCCAATGGCCAACAGCAGAAACATCAGGCACTTGGTTTGAGTGGTTGAGACCACTATTAATGTTACTGCAGGTGCGATAGGTAACATTACTGCAGAGCTTCAGGCAGACCGTCTTATGACATTGCATAATCGAATTGCGCTAGATGTGATCTTAGCAGACCAAGGAGGTGTCTGTAAATTGATCGGATCTAGTTGCTGCATTTATATTCCAGACGACGCTCAGACAACATACCAGGCCATTTCCAGATTACATACTGTCTCCGAGTCGATTCATCAGTACGAAGGGGATTGGTCTTTTATGGGATGGTTTTGGGGAATATTGTCAACCTGGGGATGGAAGATCCTAACCTTCCTTGGAGCAATTTTGGCCATCATATTCTCTTGTTGTCTGTGTGTCCAATTTGGTGCTGCAGTTTGTGGCCTATTGGCTTCTTTATGTGTTCCACAACCTGTAAACCAGAAGACAGAGAATATTAGGATGATGGTGCAGCAACAGCTTGAGGACTTTTTGAACATCGATGCTGATTCTGACTCAGACTAGCATGAGTTGGTTTGTTTTTGCCTAAGTAATGGCAAAAGGAGGGTCTGAGGTTCTGTAAATTACGAATTTGTTCGTGCTCAGCCTCCATTTTGTAGACGCACCCATTTTGTGTTGCCCTCACTCAGGCAGCACGGCGAGCGCAAAGTTTCTGTTGTTCTGTAGTTACGTGTCAGGTGGCTTCCTTGCCTATGTTTACTAACGAGTGTCAGGGTCTGGCCGAGTACTCTAATTCCTGTCTGAGCTGATTAATCCCCGTCCGGACTATATGTTGGTTCACACCATTTTTTCCTTTAAGTAATCTTATCTGTTGTCCTTCGCTACACGTCTCGTGCATTCTCCTGTTTCACGACAGCTGTGTTTTCTCTACTTGTAAACTGAATTGTGTGCATTCATTTGTAATTTGCCTAAAGGGTCTAATGATAAACATGAACCAGGAACTTGAGTTGCTTAGGACTTAAATCATTGTTTGTAAGGTTTGCCTATGTCTCATGTTCTTGTGTGATTGCATTTTACATTGTATTATAACGTATATAAACCTGTGCGCCACGGAGTTAAGTGGCAGTCTCTTTTGAACCTCGTTATACCAACAACTTCTAAGACCACTGTACTAGCTGCAGCTAATAAATACAATCTTGTTCGCCAAACGAAGGGTCCGTGTCTCTGTATTTGACAAGGCAGGTGAATCCCTGGGATTTCAGGCGTACCCTGCGCCGTCGGGCCTTAAGGCTACGGTTCTCCAGGGCCAATATGATAAACCCTGGCCGAAGAAAGGATACATTGAACTGGAGGATATGGCTATTGCAGAGGGCTGTGTCTGGCACAGAGGGGGAGATCCCTAATGGAACTTCCCCTAGGTGCAGGATTGCCTAAGAAAATCGGGGTGCTGGATTCAATTTGTATTTTAAGTTGGTGTATTAGGTCCCCTTGAATCCTGAGGGTCCCTGAGGGCCAACTAGCCTATCAGGTACCTCCAGTAAGCGTCACAGAGTTGCGGTGCAGAGAGGTGTAAAAAGGACCGTGGTCTCGAAGCACCTCTCTACAGTGCCACCCTATGGCGCTTACTGGAGGTACCTGATGGGTGGGCTAGTTGGGCCCCGGGGAGCCTCAGGATTCAAGGGGACTTAATCCCCCACCTGAAAACGCACCACAGGGCACGTTTGCACACTTTTCATATTAGGTCCCGCCCCCTCCCTTCAGCACTGTGCAAACGGGCCCTCTGGCGCGTTGTAAATTGGGGGATTAACTCCCCTTGAATCCTGAGGGTCCCTGGGGTCCAACCAGCCAACCAGGTACCTCTAGTAAGTGCCACAGAGCTGAGTGGCAGATAGGTGTAAATAGGGGCGTGGCCTGGGACCACCTCTCTGCAAAGAAGATCTGTGGCGTTTACTGGAGGTACCTGGTGGGCTAGTTGGCCCACAGGGACCCGCAGGATTCGAGGGGACTTAATCCCCCAACTTACAACATGTTAGGGGTCGTGTTTGCACAGTGGTGCAGGGAGGGGGCGGGCCTGATATACAAACTTAGCAATCCTGCTCTATGGGACGTACTGGTGGTAATAAAAGGGGTAGTTGGCCCCCAAGGTTGACGTTGGGGACTAACTACTCCTGTTACCTTGAGTAAATCCCACACAGTGGGATTGTTACGAGGTGTTTGAAGGCCACACTCACCTTTCTCCTCACTCTGCAAATGTGACTGCTTTGAAACCTTTGAAATTCACTAAAACTATACAGGCTGACCTAACTATAATGGCGGAATTTCTCTGGTATTGTATGAGTTAAATGTCCAACTAACTATAATGTGCCTGAAATCTATATTTTTTTAGTGAATATATATATATACATATATATATTTTTCAAAACAAAACCCTTTCAGGCATAGAGTGACGCATAAGTTATACAAAAAAGCATATATATATATATATATATATATATATGTATATATATATATATATAAAACGAAAACGCCACTCACCACCAGTTCTTTTCCGAAAGGAATAACGAGAGTAAGCCCAATTTTTCGTGCTAGTTCTTCGGTGATTTATTATTCAATTACACCAGCCATCCGTCATATATATATATATATATATATATATATATATATATATATATATATATATATATATATATATATATATATATATATATATATATATATATATATATATATATATATATATATATATATATATATATATATATTCACTGAAAAAAACCAGAGGTTTCACACCAGTTATAGTTAGGGATTAGCATTTAAAAAAACTAAGAAATTCACTGAAAAAACCATAGGTTTCATACAAGTTATAGTTAGCTGGAAATTTTACTGACATAAAACCAATGAAATTCCACGTTATAGTTAGTTGGACTCACTATAACTTGAGCGTGTAATGCACTGCTGATGACATCACATATTACATCACTCATGACATGGTCAGTGACATCACTCATGACATCACTGATGACACCATCCAGTGAATGTGTGTCTTTCTGAAAAATAAATATGTTTTATATATGTATATGTAAAAGTCGAATAAATGTTTAAATTATTGTCTTAATTAATGCTTTTTTTAAAAATGATTGGTTAACTGGCTTATTAAGTGTATCTTAGTGAATACATATATTAGCGAGTAATGTTTAAATATTTAAATATATGTATCAGTGTTTCACTTTGTGTATAAGTGGCTGCATGGGTTCGTGAGTAGCTACATGTGTGTGTATATGGGTAATTATATGTTTTTTAGTATCAGTATGAGCGTCTGTATGGTTTGGTGAGGGTGTTACTTACCACATAGATGCATCAATGACTGACTCACTGTTTGTATGTTTTTTGAAAACAGCATATGTGCAGGACTGTATGGGTGGATGAATGTGTATATGTGTGTATTAGTGATTGAATGCCTGTCTCACTAGTGTCTTTATCAGTAACAAGATATATTTTAATCTAGTATATGTGAGTATTGATGTATATAAGTCAGTATATGTGAGAGTGAGAAATTCTAAGAGTTCCTGTTTAAATAAGTATGTGTTTCTATAAGTGATTGTTTAAGAGAGTAAATATGTGTAAGTTTCCTTAGAAGTAAGGTGGTAGTGTGTGTATATCTGTATATGCAAATAAATGGCTGTTTATTAGTTTATTTGCATGTGTGAGTATGTGTGTGAGTAACTTTTTGATGACTGTCGGTGTGTAACAGGATGTATAGGGGTATCACCACATATGATGAGTGAGTATATGTATGAGTGACTATATAAAACTGTTGGTGAATGTGTGAATGTGTACATAGATGGTGGAATTACTGAATTGGTTGTTGTAACTGGTATGGGTATATCCACTTTTTTGAAAATGTTAGTTTCTATTTTTGAATATGTGTTTCAAGGGTTACTTTACAGTGAAAGGAGGTCTGTCACTCTGTCACAAGGATGGTGTCACTGACCATGTCATGAGTGATGTAATATGTGATGTCATCAGCAGTGCATTACACGTGCAAGTTATAGTGAGTCCAACTAACTATAACGTGGAATTTCATTGGTTTTATGTCAGTAAAATTTCCAGCTAACTATAACTGGTGTGAAACCTCTGTTTTTTTCTGTGAATTTCTTAGGTTTTTTAAATGCTAATTCCTAACTATAACTGGTGTGAAACCTCTGGTTTTTTCAGTGAATTTCATAGGTTTTTTTAATGCTAATTCCTAACTATAACTGGTGTGAAACCTTTGTTTTTTCTGTGAATTTCATAGGTTTTTTAACTGCCAATTTTTAACTTTTTATAGGGCTTCATACCTATGTACTTTTTAGTGAATTTCTAAGGTTATTTTTTCGCAAATGTCTTTAGCTGAGAAAGGTATGTTTTTCTAAAAATGAACCCTATATTGTATATTAAGATAATATTTTTGTTGAAAAATAGTATATATATTTTTTTTCATATTTGACTCTGGTGGGCTCCCGGTGCGCCTACCGGTAAACGCCCGGTGCGCGTACCGGTGCGCGTCCCATCAGCGCACCAACAAAAAAAAAGAAAAAAAAAATAATGAAGGAGTGAGCATGAGGAATGGGGACAGAGAGAGTGGTGTTAAGAGAAAGAGAGCTAGAGGGAGGAACCCAGAGGGACTGTGTAATAGATAGTAAGACAGAGAAAAGGTGTAAGAGGAAGTAACTGAGAAAAAGAAAATGAATAAGGGAGCAAAAGAAGAGAAGAAAGAGGAAAAAGACTAAAGCAGAGGTTCTGGGAAAATGTGAATGGGTGATGAAAGTAAAAGGAAGGAGACTTAAGTATGGGGAATGACAGATAGTGACGGAACCAGAGAAAAAAAACAGTAGTGAAGGAGGGAAAGAAAATAGCAGTGAGTGTAAGTAAAGAGGAGTGAAAGAGGGTGTATATAAGTGAATAAGGGTAAGACATGGGGAGTGACAGAGAGAAAGAAGAGAGAGAGTAAAGGAAGGAGTGTCAGAAAGGGACTAAGTGAACCAGTAAAAAAGGTAAGTGAATGAGTGTGGATAAGCAGAGGTACTGAAAGAAGTTGAATGTGGTAGGAAGTAAACATGGAGGATAAGAATAAGTGAGGGAAGGAAAGTAAGGAAACAAGGGTGAGGTAGGGTGAGTGAAAAGTAGTGAGGTTAAAGCAAAGGGTGATAACAAACTACATTTTGTAAACACACTTACCATATAATTAATGAAAACTTACTTGTATCTGTGAAAGACAAAAGAAAAAACAGGTTATAATTAGTAAAAAATATATATTAAAATAGAAGAAACAGTTCAAGAGGTAAAAAATCTAAAAAAGTTTACTAAGAATTAAAGCAATAGTGAAGGATACAAAAACAGAAATAAAGTAATGTAGAAAGAGAAAACAGAAGGAAAAAGAAATAGAAAGAGAACAAATTACGGAAGGTAAGTAAGATACTAAAAGAATGTGAGATACCAAAACGAAATCAGGAAAGATAAGAAAGTTAAAGGAAAATGAGTGAAAAGGAGAGAAGTCTGAATGAGGAACTAATAATAAAAAAGAGGAATAGAAGATGACTGAGAATGAGTGAAGGGGAGTCACAGAGTGAAGGGATGAAGGGAATGAGGTTAATATAGAACGATGGATGAAAAAGGAGTGAGAGAGTAAGTACACAGAAAACCAAAGAGAAAGACTGAGTGAACTACAGTACAATGAGTGCGAAAGAAAAAAAAGAGAAAAAGAAAGAAAGAGAGGGGAAGAAAACTAAATCAGTGGTACTGAGAGAATGTGTAAAAGATAAAAAAGTGGTGGATAGAAGAGAGGAAATGCAGACAGTTCAAATTGGATTGAGAAGTTGTGAATGAAGTGCAGTAAAGGAACAGCGATGAAACAAAGTTAAAAAAAGGCAGTGTAAATGAGTAAAGAGAGGTAAATAGGGGTGAAAAAGGAAAATGAGTGTGAGACAATGTGAATACAATATAAATTACACAATGCTTTGTTTATTTTTGCTGTTCTCAGAATATATTGAATTTCACTTAAATTAGTGAGTTCAAACTCTTCATCATATAACAGCGGGAAAAAAAAACACAATCTAAAAGATTGTGTTTAAAAAAAAACATTCAAACTTACATCTCATATATGTACACTAATCTTTGATTCACTTACTATTCCGTGAGGCCAAATAGAAGATAGTGAAGGTCCTTTTGGTGGAAAAAAAGTCTGCTGTGCTCTATAACTTCCATTTCATCGACTTCCTATGAAAAAAGATCTAAGAACATCATACCTTACACTTTCCTCACGGCCAATTTGTGTCAGATATATCAGTATTTTTTACTTTGAGATCCTCTTACAGTACCTATATGAGATAAATAATTTAAAACATTAGATTAACTAACTAACTTTTATTATCTATTCCCGTCTTCAAATGTCCAATTCCCTTTACTAAAACTTTTGTTTTAAAAACACTAGGTAAGAATTTGTAGAGTCATAAGGCAAACATTGTTTATAAGTCAAATGAGAATCATTGCAGTAACTCCATCCTTTTTCACATTTTAAGTAGCATGTATAATGTCCTGAGGTTGTCGAAGAACCGTCATGATAAATAATAGCCGCAGTTGTAAAGGTTCTTCCTGAAATTGATAACTGAGAAGCCACAAAATCTTTGATAGAAGTTGTCAATTTAGTTCCATCAGGTCTACATTGTTGGAAAACTAAAATGATATACTGACCATAACTTTGTATAAATAATGTGGATAGCATTGGATAGTTACATTGGGTACACATCATATTATGATCTGCTGCTTTAACTATATTTTTAAATGACACTGATTTACAGTCTAGTAAAGTCAAATATATACATCTTTCAGTGTCTATTCTAGTATTACTTGATGAACTACAATTGTGGCAGTCATGCTGCCATTGATAAGAAAGGCTGAAAAGATTCTCTACATCTACACCTTCATCTTCCAAAACACCAAACATATACATTAAAAATTCCTGACAATCCTGCTGAATATTCTGTGAAAATTTGTCTTGACCAGAACACATATCTAAAATATTTCGAATTTCTGTTACACTTTCTATTTTTGCTCTATCACTGCTACATTTCTCAAACACAGAATTCAATAAACCACACAATCTTTGATCCCGATTTTCAACAATCTGTTCTTGTAAAGTTTGAAGAAAAAAACAACACTAACCACTACATTAGCATAGCAGTTGACACTAGAACTATTTTCAAACTGAAATCCAACAACATTTTCTTCACAATCCTTTTTTTTCTGTTTTCAATTACAGTTTTGTCTACTTTTTGTCTTTTTGCTACTACCTCACTGCAATTACTCTAATTTCTTCTTTTTCGGCCTACCACACGTTTTTCAGAGGATATTGAGGCAAATGTGGAGCATACTCTCTTCTTAACCTATTGTATTCTTTAACACAATCTAGATCTGCACAAATTTTTGTCTCATCACACTCAATCAAGTACAATCCTGATAAAGTTCTGACTCCGGGATAATGTCACATATGCCATACCCTCTTTTAACACAGATCTTCCAATGTTCACCAAAGCATTATCTACACTTAAACCTTGAAATTTATGAATTGTTACTGCATATGCCAAACAAACAGGAAACTATTTTCAGCCAACATATAAGTCTTTTACAAGTAAAAATCTAGCAGAACAACGACTGATTTGTTGTACTTGCTCAATGCCATCAAATTTTATTTTTAAAAATTCAATTCCATCTCTGTTTTTATAATTCACAAAATCAACAACATAACCCATTGCTCCATTTACCAGACCTCTTTCAACATTTAAGTTCCTTCTCAAAATGATACGACAATTTAAACACACATTCAGAGCCTTTTCAAAACCAGCTGTTTTAGAAATACTTTTCTCTAATGAATCCAATTTGGTTTTCAAATTTTCGGACAAAACAATTGTTGCACCCATATGCTCTATTTTATCTATTGCTTCCAGTTTCACAATCTCTTCATTTTCTAACTCTAACATTTTGTTGTTGAAGATGGAACATTCTTGCAGAGTTGGCATCAAACATATCCCAGATTTCTTCTCAGTCATTTTTAAAAAAATATTCTCTGGAAGAATGTTTTCATTTGGATACAAATTTGAAATTAATCGAGCATGTAAAGCTTCTTTCCCAAGCCCATTTACTTTTCCAATTCTTACATCTTGTAGAATATTTTTATAATCTTCATCCTTTGCCTGTCGCATATTTTGAAGCAGTTCAGCATATTTAAAATGTAACCATATATTAACGTTTCCAATGCTTCCAAGGGACTTCCTAGTATCTTCATGCGTGAGCATTTTAAACACTGGTTGTCCTTTTACTGGAGTCAACTGCAATAGATCTCCAAAAACAATAATGTGTTTTCCTCCAAATAACACATCATACTCTGTTCTAAGAATTTCTTGCATTCTCAAATGCACAAAAGCAAGCATTAGATTTGAGACCATGCTTACTTCATCAATGATAAGAAGTTTTATTTTCTTCAAGACTCTTGAAACTTCAGAACACGCATCTCCAGATAACTTGTTGTAATGCAATTTATTATCATGCTCAACTGGCAGCATCAGTAAACGATGTAGAGTAATCCCTTTAATGTTATGTGCTGCCAGACCAGTTGGAGCAGTTACAACACAAGACAGCGGTGAATCAGTCTTTTTCTGCAGATAACTTGCAATGGCTTTAATTAGAAAACGTTTTCCTGTCCCCGCTTCTCCACTTACGTACAGTCGGACAGGCTCAAATGATGTACATGAGCACTCTTTTTTCTCATGTCTGAATCCATGTTCAATCTCTTCTGTGACTTCATCATATATCTTTTTCTGCTCAACGTTTAGTTGCTTTACCAAATCTTCTAAGTTAACTCCATCCTCTTGAGCTTGTTCCATAGCTCTTTCCACCTCATCCATGGCAGTGGCAGCTTCATTTTAGATAACAGGTCCTCCTAGTGGATCCTGACTCAATGAAGTAGAACTCTGACTGTCTTGAGAACTGTCTCTAGCAATCTCTTCAGCAATTGTGGTTTCTTGCTCTATTTCTTCGTTCAACATTTGCAGATAATTTAGAAAAAAGGGCTTTCTATGGTATCCTTAGTTGCATTAAAAGAGTCTTCATAACAGAGAAAATCTCCAAGTAGTTCCTCTTCTGTACGCCATGGCTTAAAGAGTTGCAAAAGAGCTAAATAGTAAAATTCTCTTTTGTCTGGAGCTTCGCAACTCAATTTTCGATGATTAATCAAATGGCCTTTTTTTCTGCTTCACTAGACATCCTTCATAGCCAATGACTGCATATTTTCCATTATTGATATCTTCTGTGATATTCCTCTTATAACTGTAGTTTTGCAGAACTTCATACAAACAAGTGTTCTCAAGGAGAGTACTTCTATTTGGATAGTATGTATCCAAAATATTTGTCTTTAAAATATCTGTACTGTTTGGTTCTTTCTCCGCCAAATATTCAATTTCTTGTACAGATTTCAAAACTCGGTTTCGTGTTGCAGCAGGACCTAGACTCACCCAAATGATTGTTCTTGATTTGGCATAGAGACTTGCTGATGATAACCGATCAGAACATTCATATGCTCCAATTTCTCGATGAGACAACATCTTCAGACTGAAACTGTATAATTTCTTGCTTAGACTCTTTTCATGTGAAATGTCCTCCCACATTTCCTTCAGTTCTGTCTTTTCTTTTTTGGTGATGTAAGATGTCACATATCGAGCCACAGCAATAGAGTTGTCAGCAACGAACTGAATATCCATGTTAGCATTCCACATGGACAAAATCACTGGGTCGTAATCGTTGATGTACTTAGATTCTTCATTTCTTTTCAAATTGTATGTATTTTTGGGAGATTTCCTCGTCACAGTATGTCGTAGAGATGACATCAAATTATTTACTCTTCCCTTAGAAATCACTGGTCGTGGAAACGCAAAACGACATTTCGTGTAGTACTTTTCCTTGTTTTTAAATTTTCGAAGACAGTACTTTCCACAATGATGAGATTGAAAACGTAAAACTTGTTGCCTTAAACTGTTTTCTTCAGTAGATTTTAGAACAGCATGTGTTGAATACTTTTCAATGAAACTCATCACTGTTTCATCCGAATCTGATCCAAATTTGGGTGCATCTTTAATCCATAACAACATATCATATGAGGAGCACCTCTCGCTTGATATTCCTTCCTCCAAAAGAAATCCAAAACCTCTCCAAGGGGAGGATTTTTTTTGTTGGTAATAAAAGACATCATAGCTTCAAATCTATGATTAAAATATCTGCAAACATTCACTGGATCCAAAGAACACAGTTCTCCAGGTGTTTTCAATTCTATATTTTGTATGTTTCCATTTGCCTCTCTTAGAAATTCAAGTAAGTCGTCCCATGCATACTCAGCACAGCTAGGAGTGAGGAACCATGTAGGAGTTCCTAAGTTTCTTAGAATACATTTCAATTCTCCATGACGACAGAACCAATACTCATTGGTTCCACACTGACATGCCATGAGATTGATTAGCTGAGATTCCAAAATACTATCTTGCAGATTGACTTTCTCCATAAATTCCCTTGCAGAAACATTTTGCAAATGAGCTCCACTTTTCAATATATTATTGACTGCATAAGAAAGACCAGACAAATCACTTTCATACAGTAGATGAAACAAATACGGAATGCATTGCCGAAACCTTGGATCTTCAGCATATAATCTTAAAGTCCGGTATTCAGCTGTAGAAATTTGAACTGGTCGATCGTCATATCGTCCACCACGACCTGTTGGAAATAACTGTGGAAAACAACGAGCTTCCAAACTTTCTTCCCATACACTAATGGGACTTCCTTTTGCTGCTTTCATTTGAAACAAATCAATTGCATTCCCCATTACTTCTTTGGAATGCAAAGGATGAACAGTATAATGTTCATATATTTCTTCATTTCTAGACACATCAACTTTTTCAATTTGGCCAACTGAACAATCACTGTCTTCTTCTGTAGCTGTTTCCTCTGCTCCAACACTTACATCTTTATAGTACTCATTGTTTTTGACCAAATACAACGTTGCCTTTTTGACCTTCCTAACATCCACTAAATCTTGCCAGATTTTCTTACTCTTTGTCGGAACCCCATTAACTAGAATAACTAGAGGATCCTCTTCTACTCTTTCTACACCAATTGTATCAATCATTTTCTTGACATCTAGAGGCAAATAAACAACTCTTCCCTTTAATCCTCTTTGTAAATTTCCCTATCTTAGGCTCCATGTGAACAATAGCTTGAAAAGGATGGACACATTGAATCAAAATCGATTCATAAGTATTTAAATCCATCAATTCAGAAGGAATATCTATCAACTGAAGATTATTATGAACTGCTCTAGCAGGCATTCTATTTTCATTTAATTTTTTCAAACAATAATTACAAATACGCTGATCAAACTTAAATCAAAAGAATTCTCCACCAACAAATAACTTACAAAATCCTTCCATTCACTATTATTTTCCAATTCACATTTTGCATATAAATCAACTAACCTAGTCTGAATCTTATAATGAGTTCGTCAACAACACACACAAGTTAAATTAGGCCTTTCACTTGATTTCTCCTTAAACATGGTAATTTCCTCGTCAAACTTTCCTGTACTTGAAATCTGTCCATTGTCTTCCACATTACCATCCATTACTATATCCATTTCTACACTGTCCTCTTTGTTCCCAAAATAACAAAACTCAATTTCTTGACAAATAGTCTTCACATCCACTTCAGATCCATGCAAAAGAGCACTGTTTAACTGTTTAAGCTTAAGTGCTGGACTTTTTGCATAATACAACTTTCTCACTAATTTCTTCACCTTATTATGATGCACTGCTAACATCCTAAAATGATGAAAAACACTCTGACATACTTTTCTATAAATACAAGCCAGTGAATGCCCATGCAAACCTGTGCTTTCTCTCACTCTGCAAGGATCTAACACTTGCAAGATCTTCATTTTTTGTTTGAGACTTTTCTTACTATATGTACGTAAGAAATTTCGAAGCAAATCGATTGAATCCTGTCGCACAATACAAATACTACTGCACTTCCATGTGTACACTGGACCCTTAGTACGTCTCCCTAAAACTTCATCAGCTAACACCTCTTCTGCATCTCTAGACACAAGTTTCTCTTTTTCCTTCACACGACCATCTTTCACCTCATATACTCGACCACTGGTGTCAACTGCATGCACTAAATCATTTTCCTGAAAGTAACTCTCCTCATTGAAAAATGGCTCAGAACTTGTACTATGCATCCATTGGCCAGAAAATACTTCACAAAAATTAGTCCGATTAATAATTCTTTTCCATCTACTGTTCGATTTGAAAACATCAATTGCCTTATTAAGTATCCTAATTCTATTGATTACTAAAAAAAATAATTTTTTCTTAACTTCAAAAGCCTGATCAACAATCTTCTCTACACTTTTCTTTTTCTTATAAAAAGCAGTTCTCTGTTTACCTTTCTTATTATTTTTTAGAAAATTTAAAACTACCCTATTACTAAACATTCGCCTACGAATGTCCCTAAATTGATTTACCCTTCTATTGCTATCCATTCTCTTCTCTCCTACCTCAATCGAGACATTTTTTTGTGGGCCTCTCCTTCCTTTTTAGATTTGCTGTCTCCTTCTGAATATTCACATTACCAATATCATTTCTTTTTGTACGACATATGTTGCGAAGAAAAGACTTAATTGTCTTACCAGGAGCTTTTCTGGTGTTTTTTGAAGTAGTTGTTGTAGAGGATTCCATAAATTCTGTTGCTGATGTTCTCCTTTTACGTATGGTATTTGATACTTCTTTGCCTCGAAGGCATTTTTGCTTGCTTTTCAAAAGTTGATTTGAATCTGTTGTTCTGAAAAAAAAAAACATTAAAGACCACTATTAGCAAACAACAAAATAATGACAAAAAGCAAACAATATAAACAATAAATTGCAACATATTTAAGTTTATACAACAGCAACTCAGGGCCTTATTTATGAAGGCCTTGCGCCACCAGTGCATCCCATGTTAAAAGAGACATACCGGCGCCACAAGACAATCATAAATAAGACCCAAATATAAATACCATTGATTGGCACCAAAAATCGTTTTTTGAATAACATTTAAAAAACACAGGGCAGAACCTATGTACAAGCACTGAATTTCACTTTTGAAACATCACTGTTTCCCAAAATACAAATCCTCTACCTTGCAAATGTTGATAGCAAGCATTATCAAAAAGCAGAACACAAACCAAGAGCAAAGAAACTCAGGGCCTTATTTATGAAAGCCTTGCGCCACCAGTGCGTCACTTTCTTCCCATGTTAAAAGTGACATACCTGCGCCACAAGACAATCATAAATAAGACCCAAATATGAATTCCATTGATTTGCACCAAAAATCGTTTTTTGATTAACATTTAAAAAACACAGGGCAGAACCTATGTACAAGCACAGAATTTCACTTTTGAAACATCACTGTTTCCAAAAATACAAATCGCCTACCTTGCAAATGTTGATATCAAGCATTATCAAAAAGCAGAGCACAAACCAAGAGCAAAGAAACTCAGGGCCTTATTTATGAAGGCCTTGCGCGACCAGTGCGTCACTTTCTTCCCATGTTAACAGTGGCATACCGACGCCACAAGACAATCATAAATAACACCCAAATATAAATACCATTAATTTGCACCAAAAATCGTTTTTTGAATAACATTTAAAAAACACGGGCAGAACCTATGTACAAGCACAGAATTTCACTTTTGAAACATCACTGTTTCCCAAAATACAAATCCTCTACCTCGCAAATGTTGATATCAAGCATTATCAAAAAGCAGAACACAAACCAAGAGCAAAGAAACTCAGGGCCTTATTTATGAAAGCCTTGTGCCACCAGTGCGTCACTTTCTTCCCATGTAAAAAGTGACATACCTACGCCACAAGACAATCATAAATAAGACACAAATATAAATTCCATTGATTTGCACCAAAAATCGTTTTTTGATTAACATTTAAAAAACACAGGGCAGAACCTATGTACAAGCACAGAATTTCGCTTTTGAAAAATCACCGTTTCCCAAAATACAAATCCTCTACCTTGCAAATGTTGATATCAAGCATTATCAAAAAGCAGAGCACAAACCAAGAGCAAAGAAACTCAGGGCCTTATTTATGAAAGCCTTGCGCCACCAGTGCGTCACTGTCTTCCCATGTTAAAAGTGACATACTGGCGCCACAAGACAATCCTAAATAACAGCCAAATATAAATTCCATTGATTTGCCCCCAAAATCGTTTTTTGATTAACATTTAAAAAACACAGGTCAGAACCTATGTACAAGCACAGAATTTCACTTTTGAAACGTCACTGTTTCCCAAAATACAAATCCTCTACCTTGCAAATGTTGATATCAAGCATTATCAAAAAGCAGAACACAAACCAAGAGCAAAGAAACTCAAGGCTTTATTTACGAAGGCCTTGCGCCAGAAGAGCGTCATTTATTTCCCATGTTTAAAGTGATGCACCGGCTGCACAAGGCAATCATAAATAAGGGCCAAATGAAAATACCATTGATTTGCACCCAAAATTGTTTTTTGAATAACATTTAAGAAACACTGTACAGAACCTATGTACAGGCATTCAATTTCACTACTGAAACTTAACTATCTGCTTCCAAATATTCTCCATAGAGCAAACAAGTCTCTATCTAAATTAAATAAATCATTACTTACCTTTACAAATGCTTTGGGAGATTGAAAACAGTGTCAGACACACACACCAATTTTTCTTTAGCAGAGCAAAAGGTGTGCACTCAATACACTGAAACCAAGACTGGCATAGAAAATCTCTAACTTTACACACATATGCCTTATTTCAACCAATCAAAAGTCTTCCCTCACTATTTTCAAACCAACACCCTTCCCCCTCTCAGACCTTTCTATCTGTTACCATAGCAACTCCCTCCTAACTGAACTCTCAGGTTCAAAAGTTTATTCTACAATGTTGCAAATTAAGTCAGCAAGGATGTTTGACCTCTCAATACGCCAGCTTATCCAGGGCATTATTGCATTTAGTGACTTTTTCTTAACCATTCAAATTGCTTCTTACACACAACACAACCATGCACCCTAACTTTCTGTTTTCAACTAACGGAATCCACCAATCATTGTTTGTGATTCAACAGCAGGGAAACTCCACAATTATTTTTTGTGAACTCCTACTATTCCAACTGCCATTTCATTCCCACACTTCATCTGACTGCACCAGAACCTTCTCACATCATGTATTCTGTATGGATTATTGGACATAGCTACATCCACTGGGCTCAAAGGTATGCAGCAAGCAGAAATTATCACAACCTTGATTTATCAAATGTGCAAATTAAGTGGATTGGCCAGAGAGGATTGAGATGTCATCAATTGATTGAATTGGTGAAAACCTTTTTACATCTGCCAAACCCTGACCTCTTAATAGTGCACTGTGGTGGAAATGATTTGGGCACTATGACTGGGGTTGGTCTGGAAATGCTTTTAAAGGACACCTTTGATCAATTGATGACACTTTTTCCACAAACTGCCTTGGTTTCAATTCAATCTTTATTATGTTTTGGAACTCCGTGGAGGTCCACATAAAAGAAACACACAATACAAAATTCCATTCATTACCAAAAAAAAAGACAATTTACAACAGTTACCGCAATACAAGACAATTCATAGATACATACTTCATAAGCAAGCCTTCAATAAATAGTTAAAAAGCATTTAAAAAAGTTAAAAATGTTAAAACAGAATCTCTCATTTGGAGGGTTATATAGGGCAAACATAAAAGAATTAGCATTTAAAATACCCATTTGTAAACATATTTGCCTTAACCATTTACGGCGAAAAGGACGCAGTACTGGACATATAAAAAGTACATGCATTCGATCTTGGGTAGACAAAGGACAAAGGTCACAAATTGCGGGGACTCCATTCCATTTAAACAAGAGGTTATTTAGAGGTAGCAAGTCCTGCCTCAAGAGCAACCAGAATCTCCGAACGCTATGGGGCAAATTTCAAGTGACATAGGGTTGCACAAATTTTCTTGCAAATGAGTCAGTAAGGGGATTAACACTTTTCTTAGCAAGAATCGAGGCACAGTCCAATCTGTAGCTAAGGTCCCAGGAGGCCTCTTTTAAGACAGACTTTAGCTCGGGTGCGGATAAGGAAAAGAGGATATCCTCCTCCAACTGCAGAAGCGATACAGCCTTTCTAAAGTTTTTAACGATTAAGGAATATTCTCTTAAGCTTCCTAATAATTCCGCCTTTAAGAGAATTCTCATAGTCCCCGCTTCTCCTCTGGCTAAGCTTGCAACTCAGCGTATTACCGCTGCCAGGCCCTGCACCCAACTGCTGCGCAAGCCGAACTCAAGTCTGCAAGCGGCCACAGAGCAAGCGGAATTAATGGAGGTTACGCTTCTTAATAATTTCCCTTCGACCACATTTAAAAAATCCCAATGCCTTAGGTCGACTAATTCCAATCCATATAGGAGGGTAGAAGGAATTTTTGCCCTGAAGACCTCCAATAAATAAGAAAAATGCCTTCTTCCCATTGCCGAATACAGTGCACTTAAGCTTTTCCCTTGGGATAGGGCCTTCCGGGCATTGTTGTCGATATGGGGTTTATCACTTAAAGAGTCTGAAATTACTTTTCCTAAGAACACATAACTCTTTACTACCTCAAGTTTGTCGCCTCCCACGGACCAGACAAAGTTCTCAAACTTATGTTCTTTCCGGCCTGAAATACACATTATTTTACTCTTTGCTGCATTGATCTTTAGATAGTGGGTTTCTGCATACAAATGTAAAGCATGGAGGCGTTTGGCAAGACCTTTAGGCATGAGATCCATTATTAAAATATCATCCGCATATAGCAGACATGAGATGTGTTTTCCACCCAAGACTGGAGCTATACCATCGCAAGAGGAGAGTGAGGCGGGTAGATCTGCAATATACAGAGAGAAAAGCAGTGGAGCAAGGAGGCAACCCTGCTTAAGGCCATTAATTGAGGGAATAATCTTAGACAATCCTCTATCTCCTCCTTGGAGAACTTGACACCATGTGTCTGTATGTAGCGCCTGGATCATATCTAACAATTGAGGGGGCATACCCAGAACAGATAGCTTTCTCCACAGCAGAGGGCGATCAACCTTATCGAATGCTGTGGAGAAGTCTATGAAAGCCACATACACTCTTCGGCCACGTACCCTTATGTATTTATTAGTAATAATCTGAAGGGCGGAGAGATTATCCAACGTTCCATGCCCCTTGCGAAAGCCTGTTTGTTCTAGTGGCAGAATTTGATTTAGAGCCACCCACTCATTAATTAAGGACAATAAGCATTTAGAAAAAACCTTCCCAATAGCATCTAGAAGGGCTATTTGTCGATAATTATTGGGAAGATTTCTATCGCCCTTATTAAACATGGGCACCAAGATGCTCCCCTTCCAAGAGGATGGTATAATTTTTTTAATGAAGCAGATCCTGAATAAAGGGAATAAAATTTTGCTCCAAGATACTGGATCTTGTTTTAGGACAGATATCGGGAGTTCGTCCGGTCCCATAGCTCCCGATGGTCGCATATCCTTAATGGCCAGTTCTATGGATAATTCAGAAGGGGACACAATTGTGGAAATGATGTCTTCACCAATTCTCCTAAGTTCCACTCGCAGGTCATTCCTGGCATATAAATTTGAAATGTAATCTACCCAGGATTGTTCCGAGATAGGAATTGGGAGGGGACGCACTCTTGTACCGCAACCCTCCCCAATGAGAGTCCAAAACTGTCTAGATTTTCCTTGGACAGCAGCCTCCCGCAAGCCGATTCATAAGGAGTCCTCCTTTTCTTTTTTAATTTTTTTCTTTACCCTGCTTCTCCTTCTTTTGAGGAGAGATATTTTCTGAAGCCTCTCTGCTGATCTACATATATATTGCTACCTCCCCAACTTATTTATTTCCTTGTTAAGGGTAACAACTGCTTTAGGGAAGGAGATCTGTCTTATGATTGAATTAGATTTAATTACTGTAGAGATAATCTCCTTCATAAAAGCCTCAAAAGAGGGTAGTTCCAACCCCTGCCAATTAACTAGGTTGTTTAAAGTTTTTTCAAGGATTGGCTCCAAACCCTTCATGGCATTAAAATCCCAGAAGCATCTGCCTGTTTTTTTTTTTTAAAGGAGACCACGCCACCATTAAGCGACCAAGGATCGGAGTTAGGAGGATCCACTGACAGTGTTAATATAATAACAATATGATCGCTGAAGGTTGATTCTATAACAACCAAATCCTTTAAAAGAGAGACAATACAGTGGTCAACAATTACATAGTCCAAAATTGATTTACTTTGAGAGGAACTATGTGTATAATTAGCGGGGACATCAGACGGAAGCCTACCGTTAGCTATGAGCCCCTCCGTAGTGTACAATTCTTCTAAGAGTAGTTTCCCCCGTTTATTTGTTTTTATATTTCCTGGAAAAGGGGCTTGGGGGATCTGCAGACCCTCCTCTTTTGCTTTATTTCTAAAAAGCTCTAGGCTAAGGTTGGAAACTTTACAATTTAAATCTCCTACTAACAGAAAGTTAGGGGAAGGAACTGTCTCCTTAATTTGTCTAATAAAAACAAAAACTTGTTTTAGTAAAGTATTAAAATGGACGTCTGGCGGTATATAGGCGTTTATTATCATGAAGGGATGCTTTTCTCCCGTACTATCTAAATTAAAGAGAGTCACGGCCTGAAAAAGATTACTGGGATCTACGTAGTGGGAGAGATTCCACTTTATTCTATTGGTCAGTAGGCACGCAATTCCCCCCTTTGCATGTCCTCTATTTGAAGGGGTGGCTGCCACCTCCAACACAAAGTAGTCTCTCCCTGCGTCTAATTTGTCAACGCACCATGTTTCCTGGATGCAAATTACACTGGCATTCAAATAGATAAGGTACTGTAGTCTTTCAGGGTTGTTGTTAATGCCAGCGGCATTCCAGGAAAGAACAGTGAAAAAGCTGCTAAAGGTGCGAAAACAATTTTGGGTTGTCCGTCACCTTGGTCGACAGGGCCTCGGGTAACCAGTTCCATTGCTGTTCATTCTCAGTTATACCCCTATTTATTATCATTGGAACGGGGATAACATGTGTAACTAGCCTTTTCATTTTTAAGTCGCGAATCTTTAAATCTTCGAAGGGCTGAGAAGAACCGGCTTGACCCAGGACCCGTTGATAGCCGTTCTCATGGTGGTTATTAACACTTGTAGCTAGAAAGGGCACCACATCAATCCCTTGACTCTGAAAGATTTCTGCTTGATTTAATATAAGATTCACTATCAATTTGGAATGGAACCTTACCCTAATAAATGACATGGCCCCAGTTCCTAATATCGTTACTAAGTCAATATCATTTGATTGAAGCAGTTTCAGACACTCTATATCCTTAAAGCATTTCAGCAATAAAGATCTATTCAATACCAAATCAAGATCAAATAGTGGGAGAAAATCTAAAATCAATGAATCTGTATGGATTTCAACCGTATTATTAGAAGAGTTTTGAACAGGAACTACCCCTTCTGCCAATGTATGGAAAGAAGGGGCGGTAGGGTTAAGAACAGTTGATACCACAGGAACAAATTTTCTTATTTCCACTGCAGGAGAGTGGACCATAACCCTTTCATCTTCTACGTCCAAATCTCCAGAAATTGTATTAGAACAATTAGTAGCAATTTCATTGATTTTAGCAGGAGGAACCACAGTATTGAATAATAAAATATTTGAATCATGCCTCAAGATCCCATTGTCGATCTCAACCTTTGCAGGTGAAGAGTTTTGGCAAACTTGGGAATCCTCAAACATTATTTGTCTCTGCCTCCTCTTTTTAAATCTACGGAGAGGCTTCCTCTTTTTTCCTTTACTCTTTTTTTGTTTTCCCACTTTCTCCTCAACCTCCATCCCCTTAAATTCTGGATCAAAAATGGGAAAAAGTGCCTTTTCTGCATTGGTGTCTGACAATACAACGCTTTTCTCATCTATAACGATGCCTGGTTCTAAATCTTTTATACAGTTATAAGCAGCCGTTTTAGAAACTGGGTATAATTCCTTCATAGCTGAAGCAACAGGAATATTCTCGGAAGACAAACACGATGCTTTAGCTGGTGTTATTTCAGGGAGTAGAATAGTACAAGGATCCAGGCAGGATTTCTTTTGTGGAGTTTTTAATAATAAAACCTTTAGGATTTGAGTGACAGATTCTAATACACAATCTGTACTACCCACGAATTTACTCAATAACGTTAGAATTGAGGATAATAAATGTTCCAAGGAAATCAGAGATTCTGATATAGGTTTCTCAGATGAATTTGTACTAGGAGCCTTAGTGGCCCTCAATCCCCGTTATATTGAGCATCAGACTCTTTGACATATTAGTCTGGAAAGATAAATCTTGGGATTTGAGGGATGGAGTGCTATTGTAAAGAAGTAAACCAGAGGGGGTAGCGCCAGTTGGAGTCTTTATAACCTCTAGTAGTTTCCTTGACTCATCTGCCAAGTAGCGACCACACAACTCTAAGTCAATATCCAAAGGCTGGGAGTCCCCATTAATGACCTCTCGTGACTTGGAATGTCCTAACGAAACATTAGGAGTAAAGTTTTCAGATATTAATAAATCCTTAGATAGATGTAAAGTATCCAGGTTAGGGGCTGAACCCTTCCCATTCTCAGAAAGAATTGGAGGAGATGGTAATACACCTAAAGTAGAATGTAAGCTTAAATTTAGATTTTCCAATTCCGTCCCCTTCTTCACCTGATCAGATACTGAACTATTCAAGGGAGTTGAACAGGCGCCCTTATTAAAAGCAGGCATTTCTGGGGGTACCTTGTCCACCGTTTTCTCTCACAACAGAAATATCTGGCTTTGGCCCTTCAATTGGTGAGTAGAATCATCCTTGTTTCGCAGGGGGTTGGATCTTGTCTTTGCTTAGGATCTTCCCCCCAACAATCTCCCAGATCGAAGCTTTTTTGCAGTCATGTTTCAAACTATGCTTTGAACACTGGTAGTACAATACACAATGCCAAAAGACGCTTTTAAGAGTACTCAACATTTTAAAAACGGCAAAGCAAAAGAAGCGTATCAATCAAATTGCAAATGTTGATGCAAATGTCGAAGTCTATAAGGGCTTGAATGGATACAAAATAGATTAAAAGTAAATAGTAATAAGTGGGCCCAGCCCAGCCTACTTCGGCCGCTGAGGGCCACAGAGGGCCCGCCCTTTGCCCGGGCTTAGCCCCGGGCGCTCCGGCGACGCGGGTGATGTCGGTGTTTAAAGGCGCCTCCTGGCGCGTGCCTGACGTCACTGCCGCTCTGCCTGCTGGGAAAGGTAGTCCCCCACTCGGCGGCCGCTTGGTTGTGATAGCGGCGGCGGGGGGACTACAGGGCAGGGGCAGCGGTGACTGGGCAAGGTTTTAACTCTCCTGAGTTTGCAGGCAACAAAGGTCAGTTTCAGCAGAGCGCCCTGCTCCAACGCTGTGAGAAAGGCAGAATAGCGTAATACCCGCTCCACCGGCGATGTCGGTGTTTGAAGGCGCCTCCTGGCGCGTGCCTGACGTCACTGCCGCTCTGCCTGCTGGGAAAGGTAGTCCCCCACTCGGCGGCCGCTTGGTTGTGATAGCGGCGGCGGGGGGACTACAGGGCAGGGGCAGCGGTGACTGGGCAAGGTTTTAACTCTCCTGAGTTTGCAGGCAACAAAGGTCAGTTTCAGCGGAGCGCCCTGCTCCAATGCTGTGAGAAAGGTAGAATAGCGTAATACCCGCTCCACCGGCGATGTCGGTGTTTGAAGGCGCCTCCTGGCGCGTGCCTGATGTCACTGCCGCTCTGCCTGCTGGGAAAGGTAGTCCCCCACTCGGCGGCCGCTTGGTTGTGATAGCGGCGGCGGGGGGACTACAGGGCAGGGGCAGCGGTGACTGGGCAAGGTTTTAACTCTCCTGAGTTTGCAGGCAACAAAGGTCAGTTTCAGCGGAGCGCCCTGCTCCAACGCTGTGAGAAAGGCAGAATAGCGTAAAACTGCCTTGGTATATTCCAATATATGCCAAAGACAGAAATGGAACTGGTACAACCAATTTTGTCCACAATTTGAGAAAGCACAGAAACATGTGAATAAATCTGTTTCTGCTTACATGAGAGACTGTGGAATGGGTTCAATATACAATAATAACTTGCGTTACAACATGCAAGATATCTACAGAGGAGATGGTGTGCACTTCTCAGATGAGGGGAATATAATATTCCTCCTGAATTTAAGACTGTGCATTGGAACCTACTTGTAAGTTTGTAAGTACCTAAATCAGCCAAGGAACCCAAAAGCTCTTTTCAGAGCTACCCTACCTCTGATCATTCAAAACGTTTATCTTTTTCTAACTTTTTTCACTATTTTTCACCAAAGTACGCTTCCCGGTAGGCTCCCCGGTGCGGGTACCGGGCGCTTCCCCCACGAAAAATTCAAAACATTTTTTTTTTTTAGCCTTTATGAGCCTCCTAAGCCCCCCTCAGAAAACCTAGAGGGTAAGGAAGTGTCTACCGTGCCCCCTTCTACCCATTCCAAACATTGTTTGCCCTCCATCTTGTGTCTCGATTTTACCGAAACACAAAATGGAGGACTCCCGTAACGCTGCCGGTGCACGTACCGGTGCGTGCACCGGGAAGCGCTCCCTAAAAAAAGTGGGAAAGTTATTTACAGAAAAACCACTGGAGACACTTTCAACAAATATAGAATAGGCCCTACTACATAGCAGTCCCTACCATTTGCCCAAATTTGGTGGAATTCCATTGAGACATTTAGGCTACAGGCCTGTCTAAATATCCTGAGGTAAATTACATGACCAAAACACAAGTGTTAGAATTTACAACCAATTAAAAAGTTTTTTTCATTTTCTACGATTATTTCCTGACATTTGATTGGTTATGTACATGAATAAATAAAAAAAAAGAGAAGGAAACACAGCTATTTTGACTACTACTTCCTGAAGTACATTTGAAAAGAAATAACACTGACAACTTCAACTGCTTTCTCAAAGGTAAGTTGTTATTTTGGAAAGTGAAGTATGTTGTGCACTTTAAGTAAATTTGAGAAAAAATATTCTGTTAGTTATATACTGTCCCTCTGTAATAGTTATAGATTGAGTCAGGCTTCTCTGTTATAGTTATGGATTGAGTTAGGCTTCCATTGTATTATTATAATTTTACTTAGGCTTCATCACATACCCTTTTTTACATTTCAAATTCCAGCCTGATACCATACACTGCCCAAAGATAACTTCACTGTTAAAAAATCCAAACTACATGTCTGAACTTAAACCCAACAGTGCCCTATCTCTACTGATATAATTATTTTTATGCAATTTACAGCAACAAAATGGAAGGAGAAAAGAATATTTATTTTGAAATTGTTTTGGACAACAACCTTGATTGAAAAAATGCTGAAAATGATAACATTGACTTTATGGATGAGTCTCTGGACCTTGAATTACCTGAGTGTGTGGAATCAATGGAAAAAACAGAATGTAAATGAGGAGATTCCAGACAATATATTATTAGAAGTTTTATTAAATTATGAAAAAGAATCAGAAGAATAAATTTATATTTAATAATCAAAAATTGTTCGAGCCATTATTCATTTTTATATGTAATTCATCAAGTAGATCAAAAAGGTTTAAAATATAAAGTGAGACTTATAGTATACTGTGCAACTTTTTTGTGTTACATAGTAAGTTTGCTCATAGTTACTTCCTTTCTCCCACTATATTATCTCCAATGTGTATTTAACATCTCTTTATCATCTCCTGCCTCCATGTTGTTTCTGCTTTCCTGACAGACTACGCTATGAATTCCATATACCACAATAACTTCTGTAACAACATGCAAGATATCTACAAAGGAGACGGTGTATATTAAATTATAGGCTCTGCATTGATACCTACATGTTGGTACTTAAATAAAAAAAAAACAACAAAAAGAACAATTAATAAACATACAATTTTTAAAAGTGATTCTTTTTTCCCTATAATACGCTCCCCGGTGCGCTCCCCGGTGCGCGTACCGGGCGCTCCCCCCGCGAAAATCGATTTTTTTTTTTTTTAAATTGCCCGAGCGGGGCCCTTTTATGGCCCCCACATCAAACCTAGGGAGTCAGGGGGGGTCTACCCTGCCCCCTTATGGTCAATTCCCCCCTTTGTTTTTGCCACCTCTTGTGTCTCGATTTTACCGAGACACAAGATGGCGGCCGCTCCGGACTGTTTCGAATGTTTACAGAGACCCGAGAGCCAATCAGCTTTCTGCGCGCAAGGTGCGTGGCGCGCCCGGTGCGCGAACCGGGGCGCACCTATAGATATATATATTTTTTTGAACCTAAATTACTCAAAATCCACTGGAGCACATATATTGAGACATAGCAAAGGCACATCGGGCTACCAGTCCCTACAATTTTGCCCAGTTTCGTGGAAATCCATTCAGCCGTTCGGGCTAAAAGTAAAATCGACCGCCCTATGGAAATTAACATTGGGAAAACGCTTTTTGGGACCCCTTTTTATCTCGGCCCCCGCTTGATGAATCTCCCCTAAACTTTCAGGAAGGACCGTAACGCCGCGAAGCCATTTTGAGGAAATTTTCAGTCAGATTCGTCAACCGGCGCCAGAGTTATTCCAAATAGAATTTTGAGATTTAACATTGAAAAAAATCCTAACTATAACTACCTACTGGCGACCGCCAGTAGGTAATATATATATATACATATATATATATATATATATATATATCTATATATATATTGCTGCTTCCTGGTTTGCGCCGAGCCATGCACTCTAGCATGGGTGCTGTTTCGCGAGGGGCGTGCCTCGCTATTATCGTGGCTATTTTCTTCTTGTCGATTACAACTAGAAGGTCAAAGCATGTAATGTATTTATTGAGCCCATCCAGGGCGGAATTATGTTTGTACATGATTGAAAAAAACCGTTTCAACATGGCGCATATGGATGTTGTATAAGTCCTCTCTCTACCTCCAGGACAATGTATGTCACGTGAAGGGTATTTAAATGAAGAAAAAATGGCGCGTCAGTGTACCACTGACAAAGGCAGTAGCCGAAACGCGTCTGGTGCTCTGAGGGTCTAAATAAAATCTTCGATCCTCCTCCCGTGAGTGCTATCTCTTCTTTGGTGAGGACAAGAAGAAAATAGCCACAGTATATATATATATATATATATATATATATATATATATATATATATATATATATTACCTACTGGCTATCGCCAGTAGGTATATATAGTTAGGATTAATTCCCTATGGGACTTTTGAAAATTCTATGTCTAATAACTTTGGCGTTTGTGGATGGAATCGGCTGAAATTTTCAGGAAAATGGCACATTTTGTTTCTGAGCAGCTCCTGAAAATTTGGTGGGGTTTCGTCAAGGGGGGGCTGAGAAAAAAGGGGGGTCCCAAAACGCGTTTTTCCCATTCATTTTTCCATAGGGCGGTTGGACTCACTTTTAGCTCGAACGGCTGAATGGATTTGCACGAAACTTGGCAAAATTGTAGGGACTGTTAGCCCGATGTGCCTTTGCTAGGTCTCAATATATGTGCTCCAGTAGTTTTTGAGAAATTAACGTTCAAACCAAGATATATATCTGTAACAGCGCTCTGGGCAGCGATCCGGTCCGCTTACTTTTCGCTTATCGGAACTTTGCGCGCAGAAAGCTGATTGGCTCTCCGGTGTCTGTCAACATTCTAAACAGTCCGGAGCGGCCGCCATCTTGTCTCTCGGTAGGATCGAGAGAGAAGAAGAGGTGAAAAACGAAGGGTGAATTTAATGAAAGGGGGCAAGGTATCCTCCTTTTGACCCCCTAGGAATGCTGTTGGGGTTATTAAAGGGACCCGTGGGGAAAAGAAAAAAAAAATGATTTTTCACGGTAGAAGCGCTTCACGGGCCGCGAACTGGGCCGCAAACTGGTAGCGAAACGGGAATTCGCCATTTTGTGCTTCGTAAATTAAATTACTAGTTATAAGTGGGTACGGGAGACGTATCCTAATCCCCTATGTTTCCTGAGGGTGGGTGAGGAGGCTGATATATGTTGATACATCTCTTCCAGCGGCTGTGCGTGAGCTTTTTTTTTTTTTTTGCTGCGTGACAGTCCGGAGCGGCCGCCATCTTGTCTCTCGGTAGGATCGAGAGAGAAGAAAAGGTGAAAAACTAAGGGGGAATTTAATGAAAGGGGGCAAGGTATCTCTCTCTTGACCCCCTAGGAATGTTGTTGGGGTTATTAAAGGGTCCCGTGGGGAAAATAAAAAAAAAAATGATTTTTCACGGTAGAAGCGCTTCACGGGCCGCGAACTGGGCCGCAAACTGGTAGCGAAACGGGAATTCGCCATTTTGTGCTTCGTTAATTAAAGTACTAGGTATAAGGGGGTGCGGGAGACATATCCTAATCCCCTATGTTTCCTGAGGGTGGCTGAGGAGGCTGATATATGTTGATATATCTCTTCCAGCGGCTGCTCCATCTTGCCTTTTTTCGAATGCCACAATTTTGTCGTGCACGGCAGCCATTTTAGATGCCAGGCTGGTCCCAGGCTATCACCTACCCCTGCGGATGTAGTTTATGGCCCCAGCTGTAGAGAATTCAGACATGGCAATCCTCCTGATTCAGGCGTGTGAGTACTGATTTCAGTGCTAGTCTCCCGCCTCCCGATTTCTGCAAGCAAAAACCCGGGGGCATATTACTAACAACTAGCGATAATTTTTGTCTATAACTTGTTTAGAGACAAAAATTATCGCCGCACATCGGCGATTTTTATCGCAGATAAACCTTGCTATTATCGCAGAAAAGTCAGCGATATTCATGTATTATCGACCTAATGCTCTTAGCCATGTTATCCACCTCCCATTGGATAACATGGCTAAAACCTGCTCAGGGCAGGTGTTAGCTTTTGGAGATATTCGCGCTTAGTGCGAATATCTCCAAAAGTTGGTAATAGAAGGTAGCGATGTTAGGGACTGTTTCCAGTCGCTAACATCTTGGCACGCCACTTTGCATGTCATTAGTGATAAGTATCACTGACATGCAAAGCCGGGCCCAAGATGGTCGCTATCTCCTTTTAGGTGTCACTAACTGGTGTTAGCGACAGCTTGATAATAGGGAAATAATTTTATCTCCGCTTTCATGGTTTTTAAAGCCAAAAAAGGGGAGATAAACCCCCTTGCTAATATGCCCCACGATTCCTTGGGGGTTTCAGCTGATAGGGCTTGGTATTGTGTTACATGGTAATTTTTCCATGAAACGTCAGAGGGTCGATGTAGGGGTTCTAGAAGAGGTGATAAACCATTTAAGCCTCATGAACAAGCGCATGGTCTTTTAAAGATTTCTGAAGTACTCGGGGCGGCGGTGTGTGTGTGCCCTCTTTCAGGAGCGGGCGGGGGGGCACTGCCAGCAACTTGCCAGGTCAGGTAGTGTTCAACACGTGCATCACCCTTTCTCTGCTTGCTATTGCGCTCCATGCTTCGGAAAGGTAAGAAAAAGAACGTGCATTTGAGTTTGAAATGTCCGATCCTGCAGCAGCACACTTCCAAAGCCCACACATGACAATAACCCGATTCAAGGCCCCATTCACCCGTTTTTCAAAAAATAGATAACACTCCAACAAATTAAGGTTATAAAACTTTATTAACTTTTAACGATAATGAACAGAACAAAAACTAAAAACATTTAAACATTTATTAACACAAAAAGCAACAATGGTTAGAAGCTGTCTTTTGTGCGGATAGTCCCAAGGCAGCACAACGTGCAGAGTTCTGGACGGCACCCAGGTGATGTCGCCTGGGTGCCGCACTGGTTTAGGGATCCTACAATGCTGCTCCAAAAATTGGCGTGGGGCGTCCCGGGTGGGGCGGGGGGAGGCCTCGTCAGTAGCGGTCTGTTGTGCGAATAGTCCCAAGGCAGCACAACGTGCAGAGTTCTGGACGGCACCCAGGTGATGTCGCCTGGGTGCCGCACTGGTTTAGGGATCCTACAATGCAGCACAGAAAAACAGCGTGGGGCGTCCCGGGTGGTGCGGGGGGAGGCCTCGTCAGTAGCGGTCTGTGTCCAGTGTCACATGGCTGACACAACATGTACGACAGGCACCCAGGTGATGTCCAGTAAACTGCCGCACTGGTTTTGGTATCCTACAATGCTGCTCCGAAAATTGGCGTGCGGCGGCCCGGGGGGGGGGGGGGGGGAGGCGGCGTGAACGGGTCTCCCCAGGTGGCGGCCATCTAGCTGAGTTGCGCTCGCTCTTGCGGCCACAGCGTCTCGCTCACCATGTTGTGGAGTTGCTCCCACTCTTGCAGTGCAGCGATAGGCGGCTGCCACATGGCTGTCAAAATGGCGGACGGCTCTTCGGTTTTGGGCCTGGTCCACTGAAATGGCCCTGGGACACCTTGGAAGTCGGACGCTTGCCTGCTAGGGCTTGGGCTCCATTCTCGAAAAGCGTCCCCTCAGCCGTGAAGATTGTATAAAAGTCTTGGGGGCCCCCGACTCCCGCAGGCTTCCGGTGGGGAGCGGCTGCCATGATTGCTCGCGGAATGACCACGACGGAGCCACGAGATGGTGGTGCTCTCATGCTGACGCCAGCTTCAGTCTGAATGATCCAGAAACAAGGTGGGGCTTTCATCGTTTGGGAAAAAAAAATGTTCTAAACCAATGAAAAGTGTTATTTTTAGGTCATATGACCAAGCCTTCCATCTTTAGGAAACCAAAAGTAAAATGAACCAATGAAAAGTTTTATAAACAAGTCACATGACCTGTTATGCGACATAGGGCTACAAAAAGCGTAGAAAATCCGTTGGCACGTGAGGCGGCGTCAGTAGCGGACCGATGTGCGAATAGGCCGAAGGCAGCACAACGCGCCGAGATCCGGATGGCACCGAGGTGGTGTCCAGCAAATTGCCGCACTGGTGTGGCCATCCTACAATGCTGCGCCGAAAGACGGCGTGTCCAGCTGAATTGCGGTCACTGTTGCGGTACAGTGACTCGAACGCGCCGAGATCCGGATGGCGCCGAGGTGGTGTCCAGCAAATTGCCGTACTGGTGTGGCCATCCTACAATGCTGCGCCGAAAGACGGCGTGTTCAGCTGAGTTCCGGTTACTCTTCCGGCACAGTGACTCGAACGCGCTGAGATCCGGATGGCACCGAGGTGGTGTCCAGCAAGTGGCTGCACTGGTGTGGCCATCCTACAATGCTGCGCCGGAAGTCGGCGTGGGGTGCCCCGTTGGCTTATGAGGTGATGTCAGTAGTGGACTGATGTGTCAATAGGTCGGAACCAGCACAAGGCGCCAAGATCCGAATGGCAAGTCCTGGATGTTGAGTGCCTCAGTTGAGATTTCTGAGAAGTGCTTGTAGAACTGTCTGAAGCTTATTTGCACCTGCTGCAGCTTCACTAGGTCCGGCGGAACTTGTTGCCTTTTCCTTTGTGCTTCTTTTCCTACAATGCGTTTCTTCTGAAGACACGACCAGGTCCCTGAATGTGTGCAGGGGGACGCTATTGAATGAATGAACGCGCCGAGATCTGGATGGCACCGAGGTGGTGTCCAGCAAATTGCCGCACTGGTGTGGCCATCCTACAATGCTGCGCCGAAAGACGGCGTGTCCAGCTGAATTGCGGTCACTGTTGCGGTACAGTGACTCGAACGCGCCGAGATCCGGATGGCACCGAGGTGGTGTCTAGCAAATTGCCGCACTGGTGTGGCCATCCTACAATGCTGCGCCGAAAGACGGCGTGTCCAGCTGAGTTGCGGTCACTGTTGCGGTACAGTGAGTCGAACGCGCCGAGATCTGGATGGCCAAGTTTCAAGTTTCATCTGGCAGTTTTTCTCCATCCCTCCTGGATCAAAGAAGGTGAATGCTAAATATGCCACCTGCCTCATCTGAACATATGAAGTTAACTTGTATACACTGTGGTGCTATGCTGTCCTATGGCAACATGAGCATCAACCTGATGAATACGGCATTCGAAAATCATAAATGCCCTAATGCACCCAAGAAGTAATTTTTTTTTTGCTCCAGTTGAGCCGTTTTCAATGCCTGTTTTTTGTTGTTTCCCCTCCATCAAGAACAAAACAAAAATACAAGGCGCTAAGATCCGAATGGCAAGTCCTGGATGTTGAGTGCCTCAGTTGAGAGTTCTGAGCAGTGCTTGTAAGACTGTCTGAAGCTTATTTGCACCTGCTGCAGCTTCACTAGGTCCGGCGGAAATTTTTTCCTTTTCCTTTCTGCTTCTTTTCCTACAATGCGTTTCATCTAAAGACACGACCAGGTCCCTGAATGTGTGCAGGGGGACGCTATTGATTGAATGAAAATGGCGGCTTGACACAAAGCTGACTCAAGCGTTACTGTTGGTGCTATACAGACAAAAATTGGTTTTCAGTTTGTACATTCTTCAGGTTTTTTTTTCCATCTAGGTCTGATTGAGAGTTTGTAGAAAAATGGCTTCAGATTTTCCACATACTACTCTTCAACATTCTTCCTAAATGTAACAATGTGAAACTCACTAGGAGAACGGCTGTTTCTGTTTCCTTTCAAAATGCTGCCACCAATATTTTCTGAATAGAAGACACCATCTTGTAACATAAAGGGCCGAAAGGGGTTCTGGTCTGGCCGATGGTTGGTGGAGACATTTTGACTATATCTTGGACCTGCCCGGCCTCGCCCAAAATGGCGCCGGTATAAATGGGACTCGTAACTCTTTGCCCGCAAATGTATATCTAGAAAATGTTATTGTAAGTGGCCCTGTCGTATTTTAATTACAAAATGTACGTCCACCGATTCCGCAACTGTTAGACACCTTTGTTCTTGTCACCTAATGGCCCGCTCGTTACGTTCTTCTACAGTGTAAATGTCTCCTCATCATATACGATTTGAGTTTGCTCCGTGGCCGGCCCACGTGGTTATAGGCCCGTATTTGTATACTGACATTTTCACAATAAAGGTTTTTAAAACAAAACACGGTAGTAGTATTTTCATTTGTAAAGTTTTTACTTTTAGTGACTGTTTTCGAATCAGTAAAAGGCAAGTGAAATAAAGCAGTCCAATTACATGACGGATAAAAGGTATAATATGTAGGAACGCAGTAAAGATAAATGGTCAAGGGCAGTTGTGTTTTTCATGTCTGCAACATAAAGTGATCGATAAGAATCTGATAATCAGGCGTATCGGCGACTAAGACAGCAGGCCGAATCTCTTTTACTCAACGGCTCCGTCATGGAAGGAAGAAACGCCCTTTTTCTCGAAAAAGGAATATATTTTACTTGCAAGACAGTTGTAAATTTTCCGGGAAAGTACATTAGCCTGGAATATTATAACATATGTTTGAAAAAAAAATATTGTTCGAAAATAATAAAAAGCGTAATTTTTAGGTCATAAGACCAAGCTTTTCATCATTAAATTAACAAAAGTAAAATGAACCAATGAAAAGTTTTATTAACAAGTCACATGACCTGTTATGCTTACGTTACGCGCTGCGCGCCGCGCCTCGGATCACTTCCGGGTGCGCTAACGCGGCGTGTCATAAAACGCATTACGCGACAACGTAGGTCAAGAATATAGTCTAAATGTCTCCACCAACCAGCGTTCAGAACACAACCCCTTTCAGCAGTCCAAAAAGTTCTGTTAAATGACAACAGAGGGGACAGGCAACAAGAACCATCAGTCAAAGAGGGGAGGGCAAGTTCTTCTCTTCCGGGTCATGTTGGGGCGCTACCGGAACTGATCGAATTGGTAGTCTACAGTGTTTCTGGATGTTTCACACTAAAGCTGGCGTCAGCATGAGACCACTACCATCTCGTAGCTCCGTCGTGGCCATTCCACGAGCAATCATGGCAGCCGCTCCCCACCAGAAGCCTGCGGGAGTCGGAGGCCCCCAAGACTTTTGTAGAATCTTCACGGCTGAGGGGACGCTTTTCGAGAATGGGACCCAAGCCCTAGCAGACAAGCGTCCGAGTTCCAAGGTGTCCCAGGGCCATTTTAGTGGACCAGGCCCAAAACCGAAGAGCCGGCCGCCATTTTGAGAGTCCTGTGGCAGCCGCCTATCGCTGCACCGCAAGAGCGGGCGCATCTCAACTACATGGTGAGCGAGACGCTGTAGTCGCAAGAGCGGGCGGAAAACAGCTGAATGGCGGAAGAGGCACAGTGTAGCAAAAGCGGGCGGAATGGCAACTAAAACGATAAAGGGGCGCCCCACTACAGCTTGTCTTCAGGTCAAACGGATTGTGGGACAAGGTCCAGAATTGAAGAGTCATCAAAAGGCAAAAAGTACCGCCGGGAGCCGGCCGCCTATGTCGGGGGCGATCTCAGGCTACACCAGTGCTATAAGACTTGGGGAGGGTGTCGGAGCCAAGCGTCTTCTCCGAGTCCATGGCCATCACAGCGTCCCTCAGGGGCCTCCGTCAAGCTGTTTAGGAAGGTAACATATCACATTGTTTTCTAATGCAGTCAGGTCCACAAACGACACTCACTTACTTTGAGAATAGTGAAGCTGCAGTAGGTGGAAATAAGCTTCAGACAGTGTTACAAGCGCTGCTCAGAACTCTTAACTATGGCACCCAACATCTAGAACTTATGCTATTTGAGAATGGTAGTGACATCGAAGCATCTCAGGGACCAAAACCATTAACGTACTTTCACGTATGAAAATCTTACTTGGGGAGGGGGCAGGAGCGAAGCGCCCCCTCCCAGTCAGCGCCACCACACCGTATGTTGAAAATCTGAAGCCATCGTTCTACAAAGTCAACCAAACTTGGATTGAAAAATCTAGAAAAATGTACAAACTGAAAACCAGTTTTGGTCTGCATAGCATCAGTAGCAACGCTTGAGTCAGCTTTGTGTCAAGCCGCCATTTTGATTCAACAAAGCACAGGCATTGAAAAAGGCTGAAATTCAGAACTCTAAACTATGGCACCCAACATCCAGGAGCTTGCTATCCGGATCTTGGAGCCTTGTGCTGTTTTCGATCTATTCACACATCGGTCCACTACTGACATCATCTTATAAACCAACGTTATGTAAATAGTTTTTTAATAAAATGTTTTACCCTGTTTCTTTGCTGGTGTGTTGTCTATATTTTTAATATTTGCATAGGGTTTGTCATTATTTTGTGCGGGATGGGTGATGGAGCCGAGCTGTCTTGCAGCCCTCATGGTGTGGAGCTCAGTTCATGTCACTATTTTCGTATTTCTCAAGAAGGGTTGTTCCTAATATTTCTATTTTAGCGAGGTCAAAAAGAGATCCAATTAGTGGCCTACTGATTTTGCTCGATTACTTTTATTTTTTTTACACGATTTTTCACTATCTGCAAAGACTAAACAGAGTATTGCGACTTTGTGCTTGTTTGTAAATAGAGAATGATCCAAAGAGAACCAATTCTAAAACAGTAAATGCTTGGACAACAATCAATCAAATGGAGAGACAAGGAGGTACGACGGATTACAACGGAGGGGAGGGGGGGGGCAGCGTTCAAAGCACATCAGCGTGCATAAATACGAAAATGTTTTTATCTATCACGTACTTGACATTTTAAAGCTTTTCATATTTGCTATTAAAAAACCAATGAAATTCACAGAAAAAACCATAGGTTATAGTGGATATATAGTTAGGAATTTGCATTTACAAAACCTTGAAAATTCAATGAAAAAACCATAGGTTATAGGCCATATATAGTTAGGAATTAGCATTTACAAAACCTTATTTTACTCGCATAAAACCATTGAAATTCCATATATAGTTAGCTAACTATAAGCGCTAACTATATATCGCGCACCCGCAATCCACTGCTGATGATGTCACATATTACATCATTCATGACATGGTCAGTGACATCACTGATGACATCACTGATGACATCTCAAATGACATCACTGATGACAACTCAAATGATATCAATGATGACATCTCAAATGACATCACTGATGACAACTCAAATGACATCACTGATGACATCTCATTTGTCATCACTGATCACATCACTCATGTGATAATACAATGAACCTCTTCAGACTCTAATATAACCTTACATACACTCAGTATAAACAGACACTCACAGACTGTCACTCATCCATGGAGTTACTCACACACCTAGTCAGTCATGCAAAGAATCAATCACACCTCCATTTCCTCAACTATACAGTTATACACATCTTACTTATTCAAACATATAATAACACATATTTACTCTCTTATATAATCCCTGATACAAGCTCACAGTGATCGATACAGCCACTCACACATTCACTGGCTCTTATGTTCAGTTATTTATATATCTCAACTCTCACATGTATTGTGTTTTACATACGTACTTACTTGCACATGTAGCAATGAGAAATCCATTCACTCACCAACACACCCATGCACAGTCAACCGCCCATATAGCTGTTTCCACATGCACTCTTGAACTCATACTCCTAGTGAATCAACTGCTTACACATCTATGCACAGAGTCACGCACCTCCCAGCCACCCACACACACACTCAGCCTCCCATTCAAATATTTGGGCAACCAATCAATAACCCATATGGCCACTCTTATAGCTACTGATCAACACATGCAGCAGCTTACACAACATCAAACATACTGATGCACGAATTAAGACAGTTTAGTCACTAACCCATGTACTCAGTGAGACACATTTAATCACTCACTCATACAGTCAGTCATGCACCTACTAAATTCTTCATCCAGACACTTATACATCCACTCATTCTTCAATATGTGAAACATATTTAAACTTTACAGACACATACAATCATTGGATGTTGTGATCAGTGATGTCATCAGTGATGTCACTGACCATGTCATGAATGATGTAATATGTGACATCATCAGCAGTGGATTGCGGGTGCGCGATATATAGTTAGCGCTTATAGTTAGCTAACTATATATGGAATTTCAATGGTTTTATGCGAGTAAAATAAGGTTTTGTAAATGCTAATTCCTAACTATATATGGCCTATAACCTATGGTTTTTTCATTGAATATATATATATATATATACACATATATATATATACATATACATATATACATATATATATATATATATATATATATATATATATATATATATATATATATATATATATTCACTGAAAAAACCATAGGTTTCACACCAGTTATAGTTAGCTGGAAATTTTACTGATATAAAACCATTGAAATTCCCACGTTATAGTTAGTCGGACTCACTATAACTTGCGCGTACAATGCACTGCTGATGACATCACTCATGACATCACTGATGACACCATCCTTGTGACAGAGTGACAGACCTAATTTCAGTGTAATGTAACGCTTGAAACACATATTCAAAAATAGAAACAAACATTTTCTAAAAAATGGAGATATCCAAACCAGTAACAACAACCAATTCAGTAATTCCACCATCTATATACACATCCACTCATTCACCAACAGTTCTATATAGTCATTCATACATATACTCACTCATCATATGTAGTGATACACCTACACATCCTGTTACACATCAGCAATCATCCAAAAGTTACTCACACACATACTCACACATGCAAATAAACTATTAAACATCCATTTCTTTGCATATACATTTATACACACACTGCCACCTTACTTCTAAGGAAACTTACCCATACTTACTCTCTTAAACAATCACTTATAGAAACACATACTTATTTACACAGGAACTCCTACAATCTCTCACTATATATACTATACTCACTTATATACATCAATACTCACATATACTAGATTAAAACATATGTCGTTACTAATGAAGACACTAGTGAGACAGTCATTCACTCACTAACACACACATATATACACTCATCCACCCATACAGTCCTGCACATATGCTGTCTTCAAAACACATACAAACAGTGAGTCAGTCACCAACCCCATGCAGCCACTTATACACAAAGAGAAACACTGATACAAACATTTAAATATTTAAACAATACTCGCTAATATATGTATTCACTAAGATACACATAATATGCCAGTTACCCAACCAATTTTTTTTAAAAAAACATCCATTTACACACTTATTTAAACATTTATTCTTCCATCGACCTTTACAAATACATATATAAAACAAATTTATTTTTCAGAAAGACACACATTCACTGGATGGTCTCATCAGTGATGTCATGAGTGATGTCATCAGCAGTGCATTGTACGCGCAAGTTATAGTGAGTCCGACTAACTATAACGTGGGAATTTCAATGGTTTTATATCAGTAAAATTTCCAGCTAACTATAACTGGTGTGAAACCTATGGTTTTTTCAGTGAATTTCATAGGTTTTTTAAATGCTAATTCCTAACTATAACTGGTGTGAAACCTATGGTTTTTTCAGTGAATTTCATAGGTTTTTTTAATGCTAATTCCTTTGTATATCGAGTTTCTAACCTTTTTTTTTTTACAATTTGCTGTTTTTTTTAAGTATTCATTTTTTTTATAATTTTTTTCTTTTGCGCTCTGGGTGCGCGCTCCTGGAAGCTTTCAGCTAAGCTCTCCTGTAAGCTTCTCCGAGAGCTCATCTGAAAGCGCACCCAGAGCGCAACTGTCGTTCGTGAAAAAAAAATATGAATGAAAAGTTAATAATAATGCAAAACATTTCGTACCATACAAATAAAATTTGTTTTTTTTAATATTGAAAATGATTATGCATTTCTATTAAAGATTGATGACGTCACTTCAGCGCACAACGTACGTGCCCTCGGAAGCGCCTACGTGCGCGGCTCCTAAACGCACGCAAAAGCGCCTACGATCGCGCCACGTGTGCGCCCCGGAAGCGCCTACGATCGCGCCACGTGTGCGCCCCGGAAGCGCCTACGATCGCGCAGCGTAAACGCACCCGGAAGTGCACCCGAGCGCGCAGCGTAAGCGCGTCGGGTCATGTGACCCTAAAATAACACTTTTCATTGGTTGCTAACAGTTTTTTTTTACAATGAATGAAATCCCCACCCATTTCCTTCACTTCTTCTTTCACTTTTGTGACTGAAAGACCTGCTTTTTTGCTGCTCCTTTTTTCTTGGTTCATCATGGCTGCCAGATCATCCAGCAGTGAAGATGACTTCATTGATGAAGAGCCACCTACCCCAAAGGTGAAGGGACATTTCATTTGGAAATTTTTTAAGTTTCCAGAAGGCCAGAAGAAGGTGAATGCACCAAAAGTAGAGTGCAGGATCTGCAAAAAGGTCCTGTCACGGGGTAACCCCCTAAAAAAATACTCTTTTGGCAACTTCACGATGATTCGCCATGTGGAGACCAGGCACCCCCAGAATTTTGCCCGAGAAAGTGTCAGGGCTCTGGCACAGGAGGTTCCCTCTACATCAACAGGAGGAGCAACTTCTTCTGGAAGAGACCAATCTCAGGGGCAGGTAGCAAACATCCAACCTGCATTCAACCATGGGGTCGTCAGATGCAGATACTGCAATCAACTCCTCACCTATGGGGAGCAAAGTGTCCTGCTCATGGTTCGGGCATTAGAGAACCATCACTGCCCTTCCCACCCCTAATTTTTTTCTTTTCTTTTTGCTCCTGTTGAGCAGTTTCTATTCCCTGTTTTTGTTCCTCTTCAGTTAAAAGAAGAAAACCAAAAGTTCTTTTCAGAACTACCTCCAATTCTCATCAAAGAGCTATAATCTTAAAAAATGAAGAGTAAGTGAAATATAGTGCATTGATAATTGAAAGGAGAATGAGTAAGAAAGAACAGAAAGGTATGAGAGGTGAAAGGAAGTGAAGTAGGAGGACTGAAAGAAGGTGAGTGTTAGAAAAGAAATTTATGACACAGTGAATAAACTGGAGGCCTCATTTCTGAAAAGTGACGCATCGCTACGTGAAAATAGCGATGCGTCACTTATCTGGACGCACTCCTTATGACATTCCACATATGTCATATTTAATATATGACTAATCAATTCGCAAGGAGTTACAGATATGTCAGTATTTCTGACATATCTCTAAACACAAAAGTAACGCATTGCAGGAGTGCGTCACAAAAGTGACGCAACTCCAGTAATGTGTCCTTTCACATGGAAAAAGCACCATGTGAAAGGTTTGCTGAGAAGCAGGCGCAAGATTTTGGCGCAACTGCATCCTAAAAGTGACGCACTGCGTCATTATTACCAAGCTTTTTGCAAGGAACACCCCCTCTGCATGCATTATACCTGACACTATTTTTTAAAAAGTGACGCATCTAGGTACATGGGTCACTTTTTAAAACTCTGCGCCATATTGTATCTGCATCAGGTATAATGTATGCAGAGGGGGCAATCCCTCGCAAAAAGCTTGGTAATAACAACGTACTGAAATCTATGAGATTTCCCTGCGTCATTTTTTGGATGCTATTGCGTCAAAATTTTGCGCCGGCCTCGCATCACTTTTATGTTTACACATATGTCAGAAATACTGACGTATCTGTAACTCCTTGCAACATGATTCGTCATACATTAAATATGACACATCTGGAATGTCATAAGGACTGTGTACAGAAAAGTGACGCATCACACCAACAGTGTAATAAAATGTGCCTCGTTGCACTATATTTAAAGGATGCAACAGCATCCTAAAAGTGACGCAGTGAAATCTCAAACATTTCACTGCGTCGCTATTACAAAGCTTTTTGTGGGGGAACACCCCCTCTGCATACATTATACCTGACGCTATTTTTAAAAAGTGACGCATCTAGGTACATGGGTCACTTTTTAAAACTCTGCGCCATATTGTATCTGCAACATGATTCGTCATACATTAAATATGACACATCTGGAACGTCATAAGGAGTGCGCACAGAAAAGTGACGCATAACACCAGCAGTGTAATAAAATGTACCTCGTTGCACTATATTTAAAAAGTGACGCATCTAGATAGATGCGTCACTTTTTGAATATTGCATAACAATGCGCATTTTTTTACACCGCTGGTGCGTCACAAAAATTGACGCACAGGAAGCGCAAAACTAACAGCGCAAGGCCTTCATAAATATAGTCCTGGATTTAGGGGGTCAGAGGGGGTCTACTCTTCCCCCTTATGATCCAATCAGCTTCCTGCGCGCAAGTCGCTCGTCGCGCCTGGAGCGCTCTCCCGTGCGCGCACGGGAGAGCGCATATTCCCGCGCAAAACGAAAAAAAAATTTTAATGCCCTGCAGGACCCTATTTTAGTCCCTACATCAAACCTAGGGGGTCAGAGGGGGTCTACTCTTCCCCCTTATGGTCATTTGCCCCTTTTTTTTTCAAACCCCTTCTGTCTCGATTTTACCGAGACACAAGATGGCGGCCGCTCCGCACTGTTTAGAATGTTTACAGACAACTGAGATCCAATCAGCTTCCTGCGCGCAAGTCGCGTGTCGCGCCTGGAGCGCACTCCCGTGCGCGCACGGGAGCGCGGCTATAGATATATATATTTTTTTGAACCTTAATTACTTAAAATCCACTGGAGCACATATCTTGAGACATAGCAAAGGCACATCGGGCTACCAGTCCCTACAATTTTGCCAAGTTTGGTGGAAATCCATTCAGCCGTTCGGGCTAAAAGTGAAATCGACCGCCCTATGGAAATTAACATGGGGAAAACGCGTTTTGGGACCCCCCTTTTATCTCGGCCCCCGCTTGACGAATCCCCCCCAAACTTTCAGGGAAGGACCGGACCGCCATGAGACCATTTTCCTGAAAATTTCAGGCAGATTCGTCAACCGGCGCCAAAGTTATTCAAAATAGAATGTTGAGATTTAACATTGAAAATTATCCTAACTATAACTACCTACTGGCGACCGCCAGTAGGTAATATATATATATATATATATATATATATATATATATATATATATATATATATATATATATATATATCGCGCTTCCTGTCCCACTGGAAAATCGGGGCACTCGCGGGCGGGTGCAGTTTGCCGTAATGGGTACCCGCAATAACACTTTGCTCAACTTTAGAAATTGTATCTTCCAAAGAACCGCACTCGTGGGACCAAAGATTTTGCGGTGCTCACACCAAAGTTTTAATCACAGATGTTAACAGACGCGTTTCAGCATTACGCCTTCCTCAGTGTCAATTACATTGTGGAGACTAGCCTGGGATATAGCGTCAAACGATCATAGACATGGTTGATGGACTACGATACTGTTTGGGTCGCGCCATCTTGGAACATGTTAAATACATTTCACATTACGGTGCGTATTACCCCATTATTGGAAACATGTTAAATACAGCCGTGTATCGGCGTGGTTCCCCGTGTTTGCACATCCGGGGAAGATGTCGGGTGCTATAAACTAAAGCCCCGTAAATCAAAGTTTCCAGAGTCCATCATGCCATGTATTGGCAAGAACTATACTTTGGTCCACCCCAGTGCAAAATATATACAGTGCCCCAGCTCTCCATCACCCTTCCAAGGATCCATGATCCAAATAAATTGAATCAAACTTAACATTAACTCAGTCTTGTCGTTAAATCAAATTATGCAGGGTTTGATAGTGTCTCTCTCATTCAATTACAATTACTTTCCCAAGTGCACCGCCAGTTCTTCCCCATGGTTCAATCCCCTTGGTGCCTTGGTCATGAGGTCAATTATGTACCTCGATTCTAAGCGTCTCAATGTTTTTAACCTGTCGCCTCCTCTTGGGTTTTCAGGTACAAAGTCTAGGCCAAAATACTGCAATTTGGTTATGTCCCGTCGGTGCACCAGATCAAAATGCCTTGCAACAGGGTATGCTGGGTCAGCTTTCTCTATTGCCCTTTGATGTTCAAGTACCCTGATTTTGAGTTGGTGGATCGTACTTCCGATATACTTTAACCCACATGGGCAGATAAGGCAATAAACTGCAAAGTTGGTACTGCAGGTTAGGAATTTCTTGATGGATTTGGAGATTCCTGTACCCGGGATGTCTCTTGCATCCCGTGCAGGCCTTGCATTTCCCACAGGGAAAAAATCCTCCCAACTCCGCAATTTTGCCGGTTTTAGGTGTTGCATTTTTGAAATGGCTTCTCACCAGAGAGTCTTTCAGTGACCTAGCTTTTCGATACATGATCAATGGCTTAGTTGGGATGTCTCCTTTCAATACGGGGTCAGTTCCCAGAATATGCCAGTTTTTTTGCAAAATTCTTCTGAGTCCCATGGAGTCGCTGGTATAAGGTGTGATTAGGCGGAATTTCCCTTCATTCTTGGATTGTTCGTTGGGTGCTTTTGGCTTTAGGAGATCTTCCCTTTTGATTTTCCTCACTTTTTTCAAAGTTTTGTCGAAACCTGCAGTACCAACTTTGCAGTTTATTGCCTTATCTGCCCATGTGGGTTAAAGTATATCGGAAGTACGATCCACCAACTCAAAATCAGGGTACTTGAACATCAAAGGGCAATAGAGAAAGCTGACCCAGCATACCCTGTTGCAAGACATTTTGATCTGGTGCACCGACGGGACAGAACCAAATTGCAGTATTTTGGCCTAGACTTTGTACCTGAAAACCCAAGAGGAGGCGACAGGTTAAAAACATTGAGTCGCTTAGAATCGAGGTACATAATTGACCTCATGACCAAGGCACCAAGGGGATTGAACCATGGGGAAGAACTGGCGGTACACTTGGGAAAGTAATTGTAATTGAATGAGAGAGACACTATCAAACCCTGCATAATTTGATTTAACGACAAGACTGAGTTAATGTTAAGTTTGATTCGATTTATTTGGATCATGGATCCTTGGAAGGGTGATGGAGAGCTGGGGCACTGTATATATTTTGCACTGGGGTGGACCAAAGTATAGTTCTTGCCAATACATGGCATGATGGACTCTGGAAACTCTGATTTACGGGGCTTTAGTTTATAGCACCCGACATCTTCCCCGGATGTGCAAACACGGGGAACCACGCCGATACACGGCTGTATTTAACATGTTTCCAATAATGGGGTAATACGCACCGTAATGTGAAATGTATTTAACATGTTCCAAGATGGCGCGACCCAAACAGTATCGTAGTCCATCAACCATGTCTATGATCGTTTGACGCTATATCCCAGGCTAGTCTCCACAATGTAATTGACACTGAGGAAGGCGTAATGCTGAAACGCATCTGTTAACATCTGTGATTAAAACTTTGGTGTGAGCACCGCAAAATCTTTGGTCCCACGAGTGCGGTTCTTAGGAAGATACATTTTCTAAAGTTGAGCAAAGTGTTATTGCGGGTACCCATTACCGCAAACTGCACCCGCCCGCGAGTGCCCCGATTTTCCAGTGGGACAGGGAGCGCGATTCAGAGACGGGCACCGCTGCAGAACCCAATCGCGTGATTGCTGACCAGCAAACCGGAGGAAGCAGTCGAACTGTAGAAGACCGAAAGGACGACACAGAATCCGCAAAACCTCACGGTGAGAGCGCGAGCCCAGATTAAACGGGCGAGGGCGTAGTGGCAGCAGGGCGACAGTGGTCTACCAAACGGGTGCTCACACCATTTCACAAAGTTACCAGTATAATCCATGACAGGATATGTATTGTGAGGACACGCGCAGGGATGCAGCGAAAGGAATGTTTAAAAAACAAGAGACTGTAACAGCAAGCTCCAGTGCCAGTGTAGCGCCCCAGCCGCCAAAAACTAAACTTAACGAACTCTTGGTGAAACTTGAGAGACTACACGAAAGAGAAATCCGGAAGTGGTGGGAGGCTACCAGCCTCCAGAGCTATATTGACGACAAAAGAGTACCAAGGGGTCTAAGAGTGTATACCATCCCGTCCTACGAGAACCCGGATCCTCAACTCTTAACAGACTGGGCTGAACATACCGCACAATATTGCGAAGGAACCTTGGCAATACTAGTCAAATACGCGTGGAGTGACCGCGAAAAGACTTTGGCAGAGATAGAGTCACTAGAACAAGAATTGCTAAAGGAAGAAAAACCTGAAAAATTGGCAACTCTGAAGGATCAACTCAAGGCTCGTCTGAACAAATACGAGGAAAAGATCAAAACCCGTAAACAGGAGAAATACATAAGAGACGAAAACGACTACCTGTCCGGCAGAATCCTAACGTTTGCCAAAAAGTACGATGCACCAAGGAAAGAAGTTGATCGAAAAAGAGCACAAGGCACGGTTTCCCCACTGAATACGTCGGAATCAGAGGTTACCGACAGTGAGGCGGTGGACGAACAAAGAAAGAGAACCACAGCCGGGAAACAAAGAGGAGGACAAACACCCATCCCCCCTCCTTTTCACGACGAGTGCACAGTAATCCGCCAGTCATGGTTACGGGGCAGCAAGAACAAGCCTCCAGAAAACGAGGCAGGAGGAGAACGAGGAGAGCAGGAGGAGGTAGGAAGAGGAAGGGCCCAGAGATGGAGGAGCAGAAGAAAGCCCAACAAAAAGTAAACACCACCCGCGGAGACGACCTCACTGTAGTCAACCTATCGGAGAGAGAGTTAACGGAAGTTGAACAGAACTTACTCAGCAGGGGCTTAAGTTTCTGTCCCAACAGCAAAAGCGAATACACACAGATGAGGATTGACCTATATGCATTCGTAAGGAAACTCAAGTTACATAAATATCACCAACTCAGAATAAACACGAAAGGATCTAAATTTGTGCGGAAAAGACTAACTGCTACCGACATCCTATCCTGTGAAGACCTAAGTGGGATAGAGAATTTGGAAAATTTAAGAATGGAAAGAGAGACACAACCATCACAGGAGGGTACTATGATCAATAGAGCTTTAGATAATGAAATCGACCAAGAGAGAGAGGAAAGTGACTTCAAGCCAATGTCAACATTCTGTCCAGTAATGCCGTGGGACGCAATAGACGCATTTTCTGAAACTGTTCTAAATGATCTAGTGTTTCTGAGAGGAAAACGAGAAACATCACATACAAAAGACAACATTACCCCACAGGAAAGAGAAGCTTTACACAACCTGGAGAAGGATGAAAACACAATAATAAAGCCCTCTGATAAAGGTGGGAATGTTGTGCTATTAACACGGGAGTACTATCAAAGAGAGGCACTGAGACAATTATCAGACACACAATACTACCAAAAAACAGGCGACAAACAATATAAAGAGGGCATAAGAAGGTATGATGAACTGGTCAATAAATGGTACAAGAAATCCATGCTGGGAAGTGAAGAAAACATGTATTTGAGGAGTAACAACCCCACTATCCCGACCTTCTACCACTTACCCAAGCTTCATAAAAATGCAAGGGAGCCCCCAGGAAGACCCATAGTGTCATCAATGAACGGACTGACAGAAAATATGTCTAAATTTATAGACAGTTTCCTATTCCCCTTGGTAACGCAGCTCAAATCCCATGTGAAAGACACCAAAGATTTCCTAACTAAAATATCTGACGTAACGTGGGACCCCACCTACTTGATGGTTGTGTTGGACATAACCAGCCTTTATACTAACATCAGACATGATCTGGGCGTGGTAGCAGTGGAGCACTTTCTAAACAAAAGACCTGCCAGATTTGCACTCCACAATCGTATGTTGCTAGAATTTATAGAGTTCTGCTTGACGAGTAACATCTTCCTGTTTATTGACCAGCTCTATACACAGGTCTCTGGGACCGCGATGGGCACCTGCTTTGCCCCCAGCTATGCGAACTTGTTCGTTGGCTGGTGGGAGGAGCGGGTGCCCATGGTCCTTCAGACTGAGGGATAGGGGACAGAGAGAGTGATAAGGTGGCTTAGATATATTGATGACCTCTTCATCGTGTGGCAAGGGACGATGGAGGGGGCACAGCAATATATAAGAATGCTGAACGATAACAACTGCAACCTACACTTCTCAGGAACAATAAGTGCAACAACTGCGGAGTACCTGGACCTGAGGGTTGAAGTGGAAAACAACAGGTTACAAACATCACTATACCGTAAGCCGACGGCAGGCAATTCCATTCTGCGAGCCGACAGCAACCACCCAAAGAGGCTGATACAAAGCATCCCGTATGGAGAACTGCTCAGGATGAAAAGAAACAGCAGCAGAGAGCAGGACTTCGAAACAGCTGCAGCCGGCTGCATAGAAAGGTTCAGCAGAAGAGGATATGATCTGATGTCTCTCGACAAAACTTTGAAAAAAGTGAGGAAAATCAAAAGGGAAGATCTCCTAAAGCCAAAAGCACCCAACGAACAATCCAAGAATGGAGGGAAATTCCGCCTAATCAGACCTTATACCAGTGACTCCATGGGACTCAGAAGAATTTTGCAAAAAAACTGTCATATTCTGGGAACTGACCCCGTATTGAAAGGAGACATCCCAACTAAGCCCTTGATCACGTATCGAACAGCTAGGTCACTGAAAAACTCTCTGGTGAGAAGCCATTTAAAAAATGCAACACCTAAAACCGGCAAAATTGCGGAGTTGGGAGGATTTTTTCCCTGTGGGAAATGCAAGGCCTGCACGGGATGCAAGAGACATCCCGGGTACAGGAATCTCCAAATCCATCAAGAAATTCCTAACCTGCAGTACCAACTTTGCAGTTTATTGCATTATCTGCCCATGTGGGTTAAAGTATATCGGAAGTACGATCCACCAACTCAAAATCAGGGTACTTGAACATCAAAGGGCAATAGAGAAAGCTGACCCAGCATACCCTGTTGCAAGACATTTTGATCTGGTGCACCGACGGGACAGAACCAAATTGCCGTATTTTGGCCTAGACTTTGTACCTGAAAACCCAAGAGGAGGCGACAGGTTAAAAACATTGAGACGCTTAGAATCGAGGTACATAATTGACCTCATGACCAAGGCACCAAGGGGATTGAACCATGGGGAAGAACTGGCGGTACACTTGGGAAAGTAATTGTAATTGAATGAGAGAGACACTATCAAACCCTGCATAATTTGATTTAACGACAAGACTGAGTTAATGTTAAGTTTGATTCGATTTATTTGGATCATGGATCCTTGGAAGGGTGATGGAGAGCTGGGGCACTGTATATATTTTGCACTGGGGTGGACCAAAGTATAGTTCTTGCCAATACATGGCATGATGGACTCTGGAAACTTTGATTTACGGGGCTTTAGTTTATAGCACCCGACATCTTCCCCGGATGTGCAAACACGGGGAACCACGCCGATACACGGCTGTATTTAACATGTTTCAAATAATGGGGTAATACGCACCGTAATGTGAAATGTATTTAACATGTTCCAAGATGGCGCGACCCAAACAGTATCGTAGTCCATCAACCATGTCTATGATCGTTTGACGCTATATCCCAGGCTAGTCTCCACAATGTAATTGACACTGAGGAAGGCGTAATGCTGAAACGCGTCTGTTAACATCTGTGATTAAAACTTTGGCGTGAGCACCGCAAAATCTGTGGTCCCACGAGTGCGGTTCTTTGGAAGATACAATTTCTAAAGTTGAGCAAAATATATATATATATATATATATATATATATATATATATATACAGTCGCCAGTAGGTAGTCATAGTTAGGACCTATTATCCATAGGAAAATCTGCAACATTCAACTTTATCACCGGTTGACGAATCGTCGCAGAATTTTCAAAACTGGTGGCCTGCTCCGGTCCGCTCCCATCCTGAAAGTCACGGGTTGATTTGTCAAGTGGGGGCTGAGAAAAAAGGGGGGTTCCAAAACATGTTTTCTCCATGCAATTTTCCTTTGGAACCTTTAGTCGCAGCTACAGCCCGAACTGCTGAACGGAATTACATCAAGTTTGGCAAAAAGGTAGCCCTTGGTTCAGAGTTGTGCCTTTTGGTTAAATGGTGTAAATCCATTCAGTAGTTCCAGAGAAAATCAAAATGAAAATCAGTTATATATATCAATGGCCACGATGGATCCGCGCATCCTAAGCGCACCCTGTCGAGCAGGAGCTGTATTCTAATTGGCTGTCAACACTCCAAATTAGGAAGTCTTGGCAGCCATCTTGTGCCTCGGTAGAACCGAGGCACAAGAAAGCTAGAGAAAAACACGCAAAAAGCAAAATGAGGGCAGGGTAGAAACACCCTGTCCCCCTAGGCCTTCTCAGGGGGTCCCACAAAGACCCTCAACGCCCCCCCCAATTTTTTTTTTTAATTGCCAAAAACCAAAGTGAGGGTTTCGGGGCTTCTTTGGTAATTGGCCCCCGGGGAGGCCAAATCCCGGGGGCAATAGTTATTATGTAAAGGGGGGCCAGAGGGGCACACAGCCCCAGGGACTGCCACCCCAGGGCTTTTTTTAATTATGTGCGGGGGGTTCTCAGGCCCCCCAGGCCCAGGGACCACCACCCCGGGCTTCTTTCAATTGTGTGTGTGGGCTCTCAGGTCCCCCTCAGCCCTGGGAACTGCCATCTCCAGGGCTTCTTTCAATTAGGTGGGGGGCTCTCAGGCCCCCCCAGCCCTGGGGACTGCCACCCCCTGGGCTTTTTTTAATTATGTGCGGGGGGCTCTCAGGCACCCCCAGCCCGGGGACCGCCACCCCCGGGGCTTCTTTCAATTGTGTGGGGGGGCTCTCAGGCCCTCCTAGCCCCAGGGACCGCCACCCCCGGGGCTTTCAGAAAAGAATGGTGGGGCTCACGGTCCCCCCGCAGCCCCAGGGACCGCCACCCCGGGTTTTTTTTCAAATACCCTGTGTGGGGGTGCTCAAGCCCCCCACACACCCCTGGGACCACCACCCCCAGGGCTTTGTAGATTGTGGGAGGGGGCCGCGCGGCACCCCTCCTGGAGCCTTCTCATGGCTCTGGGGACTGCCAACCCCAAGGCCTGCTCCTGCAGTGTCCCTAGGTGCCCACCCCCGGGACACTGTAGTTTGCTATGGCAGGGCATGAGCCTCGCGACTCCCGCCCTGCCATAGCAAACTTGGTTTGCATTTTGAAAGAGAAAGCAGGGAAACCTGCACTCTCTTTCAAAATGCAAACCAATTTGCTTTTCCACATGGGGAGCTGCATCCTAGCAGCTCCCCATGTGGAAAAGCAATGTCGGCTCCCGCAGGTTCCCAGGGCCATGAGTTGCCTGGGAGGCCTCCCTCCCCAAAGTAAAAAGAATTATTAGATCTTTTTTTTAAAAGGCCGGCCCCGGGGGATGGGGTCCCCAGGCCATAGGTGGCCTGAGGAGGGGAGCAACGCTGCCCCCCTCCAAAAGATGAAGTAGAAAAATAAAGGCCAGGCCACGGGGGATGGGGTCCCCGGGGCCGATTAAGGCCTTGGAAGGGGGTTCAGGTGGCCCCCTTCCAAATTCTTTGAAATAAATTGAAAAAAACCTGCATTGCGCGGAGGTCCCACCCCCTCGCTGCAGCCCTATGCACACAAACACCCTGGCGTATTTGCAGGTGGGGAACAAATTCCGCTTGAATACTGGGGGGCCCTGGGGACCAATTAGCCCACCAGGAACCTCCAGTATGCGCCAGGGCACTGCATTGCAGAGGGGCGTTCTGAGGCCACACCTCTTTTTACACCTCTCTGCAACGCAGCTCTGTGGCGCTTAATGGCGGTAGCTGATGGGCTAGTTGCACCCCAGGGACCCTCAGGAAACAAGGGGAGGTATTCCCCAACGTAAAACATGCCACGGGCGCGTTTCCACAGTGGTGAAGGTAGGGGGCGGGGCCTGAGGTGATATGTGTACAAACATGCCCTGTGGCGCATTTTAAGTTCAGGAATTAATTCCTCTTCAATCCTGAGGGTCCCTGTGGGCCAACTAGCCCACCAGGTATCTCCAGTAATGCACGGAGCTGCGTTGCCGAATGTTGTAAAAAGGGGTGTGGCCTCTGAACACCTCTCTGCAACACAATTCTCTGGCGCATACTGGTTGTACCTGGTGGGCTAGTTGGCCACTACGGCCCCTCGGGATTGAGGAGGAATTAATTTTCCAACTTAAAGCTGCCACAGGGCGTGTTTGCAGACATGTCACCTTAGGCCCGCCCCCTTCCTTCCCCATTGTGCAAACGCACCCTGTGGTGCATTTTAAGTTGAGGAATTAATTCCTCTTCAATCTTGAGGGTCCCTGTGGGACAACTAGCCCACCAGGTACCTCCAGTATGCGCCAGCGAGCTGCATTGCAGAGAGGTGTTCAGAGGAAACGTCCCTTTTTACACCTCTCTGCAATGCAGCTCTGTGGCTCTTGCTGGAGGTACCTGGTGGGCTAGTTGGCCCCCAGGGACCCTCAGTATTGAAGGGGACTTAATCTACCAACTTAAAACCGACACAGGGTGTGTTTACACAGTGGTGAAGGGAGGGGATGGTGTAGGAATGTGGCTCTATACATACTGGACCAAAGTAAAATCAGCCAAACTACGAATTCCGATTTACTCACCTGTTATCAGGAGAGACCTCAGTGCTGCATTTCTGAGCCCCGTACTGATCCTGAAAAGTAATTCTAACCGTACTTACCAGTAACTTGAATTCCCTTCCATAGACTAACATTGACTGGTTTCAATTGGAAATTCTTGTAAGTGTGGAGTTTTAGACCTTTAAAATATTCATCTAAAATCAGCCAAACTACGATTTCCGATTTACTCACCTGTTATCAGGAGAGACTTTAGTGTTGCAACTTTAAGCCCAGCACTGATCCTGAAAAGTATTTCTAAGCGTACTTACCAGTAACTTGTATTTCCTTCTATAGGATATCATTGCCTGCTTTTTCAGAAAAAGTTTCTAAGTGTCGATTTTTGAAACTTACAATTATTCCTCTAAAATCAGCCGAACTACGTATTCTGATTTACTCACCTGTTATCAGGAGAGACCTCAGTGCTGAACCTTTGAGCCCAGTACTGATCCTGTAAAGTAATTCTAACCGAACTTACCAGTAACATGAATTTCCTTCCATTGGATATCATTGTTGATTTTTGAAACTTACAAAAATTCTCTAGAAATCATGCCAATGATAAAAACGTAATTACTTGCCTGTTTTAGATAGAGGTCCCAGTGCTGAACCTAGGGGTCCAGCACTTGATTACAAAAGTAACGTGAACATACTTTACTTCCAAATTGAATTTCCTTCCTTTGGATAACATTGGTAATTCCAACAGGCCTTAGCACATGGACTGCTTTAAATGCCTATCCACTATGCATGCAGTCCTGTAACCATCTACACACTTGTCTTTCACACCTTCAATTCCCAGTCAGTATCCATACACTTCCAGCAAACACCCTGTCACTTGCCTTGCACTCCTTTAGTGACCCATTCAGCACCATGCAGTAATCCATTCACAGCACAAAACCCAAACACTTATACATTCACCCAGGCACTCTCCTTGCAGTACTCTAATCATTCAGTCAGTACCCAAGTACTCATGCACTGAGCCAGTCCTTAGCACATTGACTGCTTCAAACCCCTATCCATTTTGCATGCAGTCCCCTAACTAACCAACACACTTATAGTTCTGCACTTATACATTCAACGGAGAAAAAAAAACAGCATTTCAGTTTCAATATTTTAAAAAACATGTTTATTTCCATTTATATTAAATATATATAATATAATTTAAAAAATAAAATATGTAAAAATAAACAGTTAAAAAACTGTAGAAAATCAGTATCAAAAAATACATATAACTATTATTACATGTATAAATTATCATTTAAAAAACCTTCGAAATTCACTGTAAAAACCACAGGTTTCAGACATGTTCTAGTTAGGAATTAGCATTTAAAAAACCTTAGGAATTCACTGAGAAAATCTATAGGTTTCAGGGCTGCTATAGTTAGCTGGACAATTCACTCGTACAAAACCATTGAAATTACTCCGTTATAGTTAGTTTTGCTAACTATGACTCGCGCGCCCGCAATCCACTGCTGATGATGTCACATATTACATTATTCATGACATGGTCAGTGACATCACTGATGACATCACTGATGACATCTCAAATGGCATCACTGATGACATCACTGATGACATCAGCCATGTGACAATGAGATACACCTCATCATACAGTAGTATAACTTTTAATCACTCACTGTAAAATACAGAGTACCATATTTGAATCCTTTGCCACACCAATACAAGTTTCTAATAACCCACTCGGTGATTCCTAGATCTACACACACATCTAATCACTTACCTATACATTCACTCATACATGCTGTCAATGATCAATAGAACACTATCAAATATACTTATACACCTATATTGACATTACACAGCAGCACACATCCTATTCACTTATGTAGTCATCCTACTCACTGATGTAAACCATGGATCATACTTACATTTATTCAGCTACACACTTATACAAACACCACTTCATTTATTCATATAGATAGTAACTCATACTAAGAGCCAGATGTAGGTAATCCCAATTTACCTTTTCTTAAATACAGATTTTTACCGATTCGGTATTTAAGAATAGGTAAATGGGATGTAGATAAAATTTCGGTAAAAATTACCGAATCAGTAAGATTCGGTATTTACCGAATTGGTATTTATTGATTCAGTAATTGCCACTCATTCCTATGGGCCTAGAGGCCCATAGGAATGAATGGCAATTACCGAATCTGTAAATACCAATTCGGTAAAATGGGGGAAACATTCAAGGTTGCCAGGGTGTGATTTTGACACCCTGTTGCACCCCTGAATCATGCTTGTGTGCAGATGTGGCACACATACATGCCCTAAGAACATGTATGTCTGCCGCATGGCATAGTTGAAAATGCACAGATTTGCATTTTCAAAGGTATTCCTTATTTACCACCAACTTATAGTTGGTGGTAAATTACGAATCCTAAAATGGGAAAAGCACTCATTTGAGGGCTACCTACATTCGGTAATTTACCGATTCAGTATTTTAAGGACCGGTAATTTACCGTTTCCTTAAAATACCGAATCAGTAAATTACCAAATCTGCAATTTATGCCAGCTACATCCCAAATGCCCAATACCGGTCGGTAATGGCCGAAATTCGGTAATTTCGGCCGTTACCGACCGGTATTAGGCCACCTACATCTGGCCCTTAGTGTGTTATAAAATCACTATTACAAGTATACAGTTATCCATACAGTCACTCATATAATCACTGAGTCTTATGTATATTTATTTATATACAACTGTCACATACACTGCCTTTTATTTTTCTAATTTGTTGTGCATGTACCATTGAGAGATATATTTGCTTATTACCACACCCATAAAGATATTCACTCACCCAAACAACTGTTATAACATGTAGTCTTAACCTCATATTCTTACTGAATCAACTATTCACACATTCTTTGGGCAGTCACACACCCCCCACCGAACCACACACACATTCAATCTCCCATAGACATACTCAGTTAACTAATCAATAACTAATATAGACTTTCACATAGCTAGTAACCAACTGGTGTAGCAGTTTGCACAACAACTGACAAAGTGATACAGATATTTACACAGTTTAGTCACTACCCAATATATTTTGTGAGACACTATAAATTAGTCAAGTAAACAGTCAATCACACTGCTACTAAATCCTCCATCCATAAATATTTATATTTATATATCCACTCATTCTTCAATGCAGATTGCTATATATATAATACATATTTAAATAACGAACCGAACCACATTCACTGGATGATGTCATCAGTGATGTCATCAGTGATGTCATTTGAGATGTCATCAGTGATGTCACTCACCATGTCATGGATGATGTAATATGTGACATCATCAGCAGTGGATTGCGGGCGCGCAAGTTATAGCTAGCAGAACTAACTATAACGGAGGAATTTAAATGGTTTTGTATGAGTGAAATGTCCAGCTAACTATAACAGCCCTGAAACCTATGTTTTTTTCAGTAAAAAAAAAAAAAAAAAAAAAATATATATATATATATATATATATATATATATATATATATATATATACAACATATAAGCAATACTACATATGGCTGATTATGCCTTCTTGAATATGTATATTGATTGTTTATATTTTGTGACATTTAGGTCTCTGGTAACTGGCTAAATCTAGCTTGTTGGTCATTACTTGGATTTAACCAGTGATTGCGTTTTCTTTTTGTGACATGGGCAAGGAAAGACTAACAGCGATAGTATGTTTTCACTATTTGTTACACATGTGACACCGGTGATCACCACTAGGGGGTGGTGATGTCATCACTAAAAGTATATAAAAAGCATTATAATTCTTAACATGTTGCAGCGTGAACAAGGGCTCTTTTGCTCGAAACGCGTCGCTGGTTCTGTTGGAATAAATATACATCTTGCTGACTTCGTTGGTCCGTTCCTGATTCTTGCTGGCGTGGAAGCGGTGAGCGTGCTGAGGAGGAGCTTTGGTTTCATATATATATATATATATATATATATATATATATATATATATATATATGTATACAACATATATATTGCAATCCAAAAGATTTCCAGCAAAGAAAGAATTCAGGCGAGCCCACAGCAGTTGCAGCAAGTAAGTTTATTTAGCAGAAAAGACGACGCGTTTCAACCACGTCCTGGTGAGGTTCCGTGACAATTGTAAGTGATGTTTTTCGACTCGCACGAATATGGTCGAGTCTGGTATCTACGAACCTCAAATGACGAGTTTAGTAAGTGTGCGCAGTTTCGCTGTGCTAACTTAAACCGTTCGTTTGCCACATGGGTTTTTCATCGGTACCCACGGGTTCCATCTTAGATACGGCATCCATTTTGTCTCTTGCCCTCAAGTAGCCAGCGAACGGACGTTGTCCGCTTCGCGACCCTGGGACTCCCAAGATATTTGCGAAAGACACGTGTCCTTTGTAAGTGTCTTTATGATGAGGGGGATGATACTGTAAGGCAGATGGCCCCGCTCGAGCCTCATCTCGCCGTGCCGGTTTATTGTCTCAGTCGTGCATCTCATTAGGCACGTCTCTTTAATGCCTGTAGCTCGTGTTTCCTGATACCTCCCCTTTTACAACCTTTCGAATCTCCCCACTGTTTCCATCTTCCTCCACACCTGTTCTTGTTCCTTCTTCGATCTGTTTCATTGCTGATTGGAATGTACTAATGGTGGGAAGATGGGTTTTTACAGTTGGGAACCGCCAAATGTTTCCGCACTTATGTTCCGGACCTTATGAGTATCAAAGTGACCAAAGCGACCCCTCTCGGGGATAATTGTGGGAACCGGGTTGTAAACCTTTGTCTGCTATGCAAACCTATGGGAGAATTGTGTATAAAAGGAGCGATCCACAGAACCAATTTGAAGCAGTCTCCCTGAACTACACTCGTTGTACTTCCGTGATCTCTGTGTTTCCCTGCAGCAAATAAACTTGAATCTTTGACGCCGAAGGAAGTGTCCCGTGTCTCTGTCATTTGTACGCCGGAGCAGGTTACCCACGAAGGTTTCAGGTGTTGTCCCCTGGCACCGCTGGGTCTTAAAGAACCCAGTCCTTCAGTTGGCGCCCAACGTGGGGCTGCATCAGTGGTACCGGTCCAAGCCCGACGATCGTGAGGAACTTCGTGTGAAATCTCCGAGGGAAAGTGCACTCCGCTTCATCGATCCTGTTGTCGAAACAAGTGGCCCGAAGACTTTTCCCGCGAAGATTCCCGCCTCCTGACGGCTGCGACGGACTGCTGCCCTGACTGTAGACCTGTTTTGGCGCCTGGCGTAGACCTTGGTAGAGCGAGACGATTGACGGGCCTTCCTGGTGACGCCATCGATCTTTGAGTTAAGTATTTGTGGGTCGCTCCCAGAGTTCTTGGTTGTGGTTACTTAGTGGTTGCATGGTTCCATTGCATTTGTAGTTCTTGGTACTTTGTTGTGTTGTTTGACGACTGCAGCCACCAAAAACCGAGGGTTTTTGCTTTTCGCTGGGACTTGGTAAATCCCGTAACCCTTGAAGTTTGTGAAACTCGGCTAGTGTGCAAGATGCCTAGTCGCAGTACTTTGTTTAGTTGTTTCAGACGTTGTGGTGCGGATTCCCGACTGGAGGACCCGTGTCCGATACCTCCGGTTGGAACTCCGACTTATGAACTGTACAGTAAACATGGGCTAGGCCCGATTACTTTTAATGATTATTGGATTCGCTATACAAAGAAGGACGGTGTCCTTAGTTGGCCACCTCATGGTAGCTTTGAGACCCCGATCTTAGATAACCTAGAGGCTAAATTGTTCGAGAAAAAGTCAAGGCCGGCCATGTTTGATGCCTTCCGGTTGTGGCGTAAAGAAGCCCGACAGAAAGAAATCAGACAGACTAAACGTAATCAGAGAGATGGTGTTGCTACCATTGTAAAGAAAGCAGAGCAATTTCAGCATGATAAGGAGGTTAAGGAAAAGGAAGTGTTTGATAGATTGCAGCGCATGACTATAGATAAATGCTATCCTACTTTGCCTACGGAGTCGGAAAAGAAGGAAGACGCAGTTGAGGATCCTTTAATGTCCTATCTTATGAAGTCGCCACCTCCGTATGTACAGGGTACCACAGCTCCTGTGGTTCCTCCTGTACCTATTCTTCCACCTATTCCTCCGCCTGTTCCTCAACCTGCACCCATTCTTCCGACTGTTCCTGCTCTTTTACCTGTTGCTATCCCTACTGCTCCTCCGCTTCCACATACTCCTGGTCCCGCTACTGCTCCTGCTCTGTTAACTCCTGCTGTTGCTTCTGTCTCTACTCCTTCACTCGTTAGTCCTGTGTCCTATACTTCTCCCTCTACTCGTAGTCGTAATTCTCCTCTTGCGGCTAGTTTTTTTCATTCGCTCGGACCTGTTCTTGGGTCCGCTGGTTCAGATGGTCCTCAGAGACGTAGTCAGCTTCCTGGTAACAGGGAACGCGCTTCGCTATATAATATGGCGATGGGTTGGATGACGCATCCCCTTAGAAATCCACCTCGTATTGTACTCGACACATTTTGTCAGTTCAATATACCAACCCAGAGATTTGTGTTCGAGGAAATGTGTAAGGTCCTTCGCGATCAGATATCGGCCGACGCACCTGACGAGGTGCTGACTGCTTTGTCTGACCTACAGCTTCAGTTCTCGAATGGACTGATAGTGGATACCAACGTTCGACGTGCTGTTGAACGGTTGCTATCTTTTCGTCCCACTCCTATACCTCAAGCCTTGTTTGTTGAAGATGTTGAAAGACAGCCAGATGAGTCTGGTCAATTTCCTATGCGAGAAGTTCCACCAGTGTGGATGCCAGGCGACGCTAATGCTCAACCTCCGATCTTGCCACATTTCCAGAGAGTATGGATACATCTCCCATGGAAACGATCAGAAGTTTTACAGGTGAAGCAATCTTTGCCTGACCCTCGCAAAAATCCTGCAGGGTATTACAAAGAATTATCGCAGCTCGTAGATGCTACGGTAATGAATCTAGCTGATATTGACATGCTCTTTGGTAATGTTGTACCGCAACCGGTATGGGCTAAGATTCGTCAGGAGAATCATCCCAATGAATTAGGTGGCGATTGGGCTGCTCTTCTTGCGGCCGATACGCGACAAGTTGGTGGGGCTAAGCCTGAACAACTCATTACTGATCTCCCTCAAAGAATAATTACCTTAATGAAAACTCTTATGCCAGCTATGAGAGTGAATTGGGATAAATTATCGGCTTGTAGACAGAAGAAGGACAAGAGTGTCTCCGATTTCTTTACGAGGTTCGAAGAGGCATTCATCGACCATAGTGGCCAGGATATGAGTACTGAGGGTGGTCAACGGTTGTTTGTGGACAAATTTGTTTCGAACTTATTTCCCGATTTGAGCAGTAAATTAAAGAATTCTGAAAGTGCGTGGGCCGTTTCTACCTCAGCTCAAATATTGGCCACGGCACAGTATTATGAGAATAGAGAGAAAGAAGAGAACGACCGTGCTGATAAAAAGACGAAAGAACTCAAAACTAAAGTGCTGTTACAGCAGGCCTATCCTCCACGTTCGAATCAGAATGCTTCGCAACAAAATAGATCGCAGCCACAATCGAACCGATCACAATCTTGTAATGACTCCTTTTCCCAAAGATCCTCGTTAGGGTACAATCAATGTGCCTATTGTAGACAGGAGGGTCATATCAAATTCAATTGTCCTGTTTTAAACGATCGTAACAGTGGTAATTAATCTAGAGGAGGTCGTGGTGGTTCGCAGCAGGCACCACGTGGTAGAGGTCGTGGTGCTCAGAATGACCGTTCAGATAACTCATCAAATTCCGATAATTGTTTTGATCAACGTGGATCGTCGCAAGGACGATCTGCGCAGTACAATGTAGACGATTATTACGTCGATCAGGGAACTGACGAGAGTAATTACTAGGACAGCCATGGACAAGGGGAGGGAGTGGTATCAGTTCCGGTTGATCAGAGAGGGCCTTACGTCGCAGTTGCTACATCGGGCGTCATTGAGCCTTTTCTGTTGGACACTGGTGCAGCGAAAAGTTCCATAAAGCATTCGAAACTCCCTGGCGCACCTTTGTCTGGCTTAACAAATGTTTCCGTTGGATTCTCTGGCGCCCCCGTTAGCAATCCAGTTTCGCGCCCTTTGCCCCTTACAATTGGGCCTCGTGAGCTAGAAGCTCCGTTGATTTTGACTACTGGTTGTGGTGAAAATCTTTTGGGTCTGGATTTGCTTAAACGCTTGTATGCAACTCTGTATTGTTCCCCTGCGGGTGTAAAGCTTACGTTGGGAGAGAAGGTTGTCTCTCCTATGTACTTGTCTCTCGATAAGCTTCCACCGGAATTGAGTTCTCTTCCTGCATCTTTGTGGGCAACAGGTCCCAACGATGTGGGCCTGCTTGACATCTCTCCTTATGTTGTTCAGTTAAAATCTAATGTGCGGTTGCCACGTATTCCCCAGTATCGTATCTCTCTTGATGGCGAACGAGCATTGTTAGCGATCATCTATGATTTGATCGAGAAAGATGTTATTGAGGAAACACGGGGAAACGTGTGCAACAGCCCTGTACTGCCCATTCTGAAACGTACCGATCCTTCGAAACCACCTGTTTATCGTTTTGTTATCGATTTACGGGAGGTAAATAAAATTGTGATTCCTCAGTTCCCCGTTGTGCCTGACATCACGGCGCTACTGACTCTGATTCCAGCTTCTGCATCGTGGTTTTCGGTGATTGATTTGAAAAATGCGTTCTTCAGCATTCCTATTGCAGAAGAGAGCAGAGACCTTTTCGGTTTCTCTCTTGGTGGACGCAGCTTCCGGTTTAAACGCGCTCCTCAGGGCTACTGTGAAAGTCCATCGATTTACAGTCAAGCCTTGAAGGGTCAACTGGATGCGTTTAGGTTGCCGGCTGGTGCGGCCTTAATCCAATACGTCGACGACTTATTGGTAGCCGCAGATACTCAGGACATTTGCAAAATTGCTACGGTGTCGTTGCTGCAACATCTCTGCGAGTTAAATCATAAGGTGTCACCTTCTAAACTCCAATATTGTTGTCAAGAAGTAACCTATCTAGGTCACTTATTGTCAAAGGAGGGAAGGCGGTTGACCCCAGACAGAATTGCAGCAATTGCACGAATGGCTCTGCCAACAACCCAAAGAGATGTGCGTGCCTTTCTAGGTATCACGTCGTACTGCAGGCAATGGATTCCAAATTTTTCATTGCTAGCGAAACCATTGGTAGCTCTTACGTGCAAGGATGTTTCGACTCCTTTACCATGGACGGAAGAATTCCAGAAAAGTTTTTCTGAATTACGTGACTCATTGTGTTCGGCTCCTGTGTTAGGTACTCCTGACTATAGCAAGCCGTTTACATTATATGTTCACGAGAGGGAAGGTTGTGCTTTGAGTGTCTTAACGCAACCTTTTGGTGGTAAGCAACGTCCATGTGCGTATTTTTCATCGACCTTGGACCCGGTAGCTAGAGCATTGCCGAGTTGCTTGAGAGCAACAGCGGCAGCTGCGGTGTCCATCCGACAATCAGCAGGACTGGTCATGGATAATATGCTTACGGTGATGGTTCCGCATGCAGTCGACACTCTTTTAAATCGTACGAAAACCCAGCACTTGACGAGTGCGAGATTGTCTGGGTACGAGCTGACGCTGCTGGCAAGCCACATTCAGATAAAACGTTGTAATGTCCTGAATCCGGCGACTTTGTTACCAATTAGCTCAGAGTCAGATGAAATAACAGGACACGACTGTTATTTGAGGACAGAAGAGGAAACAAAAGGTCGAGTGGACCTTAAAAACACTCCTTTGGAGGACCCAGATGGAACGCTGTATGTGGATGGTTCATGTTTTAAACTACCGAATGGCGATGTGACTACTGCATATGCTGTTGTAACGTTGAATACTGTTGTTGAGACTGCAAGATTAAATCAGAATTCTGCCCAAGCTGCAGAACTGATCGCTCTCACCAGAGCGTGTGTGTTAGCGAAAGGGAAACACGTGAATGTGTTTACCGACAGCCAATATGCCTTTGGCGTCGCACATAGTTTTGGACGATTGTGGAGAAAGAGAGGTTTTCTGACATCGCATGGTACGAAGATTCAGCATGGCCAGCTTGTGAATGATCTTTTGGATGCACTTACGTTGCCTAAGCAAGTGGCGATTGTCAAATGTAGTGCGCATCGTAAGGTGACGGATGATGTTGGTCGTGGTAATGCGTTTGCGGATGAGACTGCTAAGGAGACTGCCCGGAACCTTAGTACTCGAATGTATGTGACGAGTTCGGTTAGGTGGCCTACAGAATCGAGCATGTGTGAGGACACTATCGAGAGTGTGAAAGCAATTCAGAATGAGGCCACCGAGACTGAAAAGACGAAGTGGAAAGAAAGTACGGGAAAGTTGGATGCGAATGGTTGTTGGATTGACTTATCGGATCAGAAAAGATGGATGTTGCCTGATGCATATGTGCTGGCTGTTGTGACAATGGCACATGGGTTAGCACATATTAGCGCGAAAGGTATTTGCAAGTTGTTGTCTCCTGTGTGGAAGAATGATGGTATCACGAAATGTGCTGAACGATTGGTTAAGAACTGTATGGTATGTATGTTGTACAATCCTGGTAAGGGAACCCCAACTCCTCCTGGTAGTTTTTCTCCCCCTTCATGTCCCTTTGAGGTGATCCAATTAGACTTCATCCATATGGAGAGATGCAATAACCTGAAATACGTTTTAGTTGTGGTTTGCGCGTTCTCCCGATGGATCGAAGCCTACCCTCTTAAGGACAACACTGCTTTGTCAACTGCGAAAATCCTACTGAAGGAATACTTTCCTCGGTACGGAATGCCTAGAGTTGTGTGGTCCGATAACGGAAGTGAGTTTGTGGGGAGTGTGATGAAGAGTGTGTGTAAGGGCCTTGGAATTAATCAGAAATTCCATAGCGCCAATCATCCCCAGTCAGCTGGTTTTGTTGAAGGGTACAATGGCACCCTTAAACTAAAGCTAGTGAAGATTCAGGCTACGACTGGTCTCTCGTGGCCTGACGCTTTACCCTTAGCATTATTGTCAACAAGGACAACTGTACACTCCCGAGTAGGGCTCAGTCCCTATGAAATAGTGTTCGGTCGTCCTGCCAATGTTTGGGGGGTCCCTAGGCCGGGTGTGTTCTGTGATCTTGAGTATCCAATGTTGATCGATTATCTTCATGACTTGACTGCTAAACTGAGGTTAATTCACCAACAGGTTTACGAAGCATTGCCGACGCAGACGGAGGGTCCAGGCCACCAGCTCCAGCCCGGAGACTGGGTGGTGACGCGGAATTTTTCGCGCAAGAAAAACTTGGAGCCAAGATTCACTGGACCCTACCAGGTCCTCCTTGCCACGAGAACTGCAGTTCGTCTAGAGGGTCGGAAAAACTGGGTGCATGCCACCCATTCCAAAAAAGTCCCTATTCCGTTGCCAGCAGACTCGTGGGTGAGGAGAGGCATTGCATCAACTGAAACCGAAGGATTGCCGGCGTTTGTACCTTTCAGCGACGCACAACCTGTCGGAGAATCCTCAGTGCAGCAGAAAGACACTGTTGAACATTTGTCATCGAAAGACTCAAGACCAGAACATTCAACTGATCAACAGAACGCTGTCTCTTCAACGGATCCTTTGTTTGACGAACAGACACGTCCTGGGAAAACCCGATACTTTTTGCGATCCAGCACTAAAGACTAATAAAAGATCCTGTTCTGTCCCTTGACAATTGCATTATCCCGTTTTCCACGATCAGTTTGAACACTCGTATCACTGTAACTATTTTTGTATATGTACATTGAGTTTCGTTCCTCGTATTTTTGCTTCCACAGCTGAGAGACACTTTTGCATACACATAATTGTGAATAAAGGCCGTAGGGCCGCGCGTGTACTTCCTTCTGGTTAGTAGGTCTTGACACTAGGTTAAAGACTGTCGGTTCCTAGGAACTCCTAGGGATTGACTACTGCTACACAGAACGAAGTGCGTCAAGAAACGTTGCGGACGGTCGTAGGGGATGGCATTTTCGAAGCTGATGGACTTGGAAGGAGCTCAGGCGAAAAGGTTCAAGTTGCAACAACTTAGTCGTACCAAATGTTTTATGTTCCAACTATCCGTATTGTTTTTGACTGTTTCTGCATTATTGGCGGGTGGGGTGTATTACACGATGTCTTACTTCTTACCTTCTGCCATACCTACTCCTAACCCTGACCCTAAACTCACCTCCACTGCTTCTCCTCATTCTTTTCATATCTTACCCGAACACGAGCAGGCTAGACGTGCAGAATTCCGCAACAATTCCTTTATTCAGCTCCTTCATCAGCATCAGTTGGTGGTTAACACTACTAATTGTTGGGTGTGTGGGTTGATGCCACACACTACGGATAAGGGAATTCCATATCTGGTGTTACCGTATAGTTCCCAAGGGTCTGCTCGAGCATTTCAAACCATGTTTCGAAGCGCACTAGGCTTCCACCCCATTCGAGAACCACGTTCCCCCTACTCTGGTCCTAGTTCGTATCAAAAACCTTTGTCTATAGCAATTGAAGACTTAGATAGCGATATCTATGATCCCTCGCTTATTCCAGAAGAAGAGGTACAAGCCTACAGGGTCCTGAGTAGAGGCGAGTATAGTGTGTTCACTAGTGAAAAACAGCTTAAAAGCTCGCCTCCGATATGGGTCGTACCCCACATTGGTAATTTTTGTCTAATAGGTCGTGGCCGACGATCGAAAGCCCGACTTGGAGAGAGTGCTTGCACTGAAAATTACATTCTGCCGATGGTCTCGTCCCCTGTGTTTCTGGCTGCCAAGGGTACATACTTTATCTGTCATGATCGTGCGTATGCATGGTTGCCCTCTGACTTCATGGGCTCATGTTTTATCGCAAACTTGTTTCCTCCGACATTCACTGTAGATGCAGATTATCACAAGACTAGAGTTGTGAGAGGCGTAATTAGCGAAGAGGATACTGCCGGTCAAGAGGCAGGAGACTTTTTCAAAGGTTTCCTCCCGTTTTGGGGACCTATGGTCAATAGTAGGAACCTGAGACGGTTGACTCGAGTGGTAGAATCGACAGCTAATATTACTGCCAGTGCCCTTGGTAATATCACCACTGAACTTCAGGCGGATAGACTTATGACGTTACAAAACCGTATGGTTTTAGACGTGATCTTAGCAGATCGAGGTGGGGTATGTAAGGTGATCCATTCGAGCTGCTGTATTTTCATTCCTGATAACGCTCCGACTGTTTATCAAGCCATCTCGAAGTTGCATAAGATCTCCGAATCCATACACGTGGATGTAGGGGATTGGATGCTACTTGGGTGGTTTTGGGGCCTGATGTCGACTTGGGGTTGGAAGATTCTGATGATCATCGGAGTCGTTGTGGCGTTCCTGTTCACGTGTTGCCTTTGTGTGCAGTGCGGTCCTGCCTTATGTGGCCTCTGTGCTACAACGTGTATGAGACAGTCGCCTGTTACCAATGGAGCTCGGTTGGACAGAGTTATGCTACAGCAACATCTAGATGGTCTGATGAATATCGAGTATGATTCCGACTAGTGCTTGCCTACATGAGGGCAAAAGGAGCGTCTGAGGTTCCGTGACAATTGTAAGTGATGTTTTTCGACTCGCACGAATATGGTCGAGTCTGGTATCTACGAACCGCAAATGACGAGTTTAGTAAGTGTGCGCAGTTTCGCTGTGCTAACTTAAACCGTTCGTTTGCTACGTGGGTTTTTCATCTGTACCCACGGGTTCCATCTTAGATACAGCATCCATTTTGTCTCTTGCCCTCAAGTAGCCAGCGAACGGACATTGTCCGCTTCGCGACCCTGGGACTCCCAAGATATTTGCGGAAGACACGTGTCCTTTGTAAGTGTCTTTATGATGAGGGGGATGATACTGTAAGGCAGATGGCCCCGCTCGAGCCTCATCTCGCCGTGCCGGTTTATTGTCTCAGTCGTGCATCTCATTAGGCACGTCTCTTTAATGCCTGTAGCTCGTGTTTCCTGATACCTCCCCTTTTACACCCTTTCGAATCTCCCCACTGTTTCCATCTTCCTCCACACCTGTTCTTGTTCCTTCTTCGATCTGTTTCATTGCTGATTGGAATGTACTAATGGTGGGAAGATGGGTTTTTACAGTTGGGAACCGCCAAATGTTTCCGCACTTATGTTCCGGACCTTATGAGTATCAAAGTGACCAAAGCGACCCCTCTCGGGGATAATTGTGGGAACCGGGTTGTTAACCTTTGTCTGCTATGCAAACCTATGGGAGAATTGTGTATAAAAGGAGCGATCCACAGAACCAATTTGAAGCAGTCTCCCTGAACTACACTCGTTGTACTTCCGTGATCTCTGTGTTTCCCTGCAGCAAATAAACTTGAATCTTTGACGCCGAAGGAAGTGTCCCGTGTCTCTGTCATTTGTACGCCGGAGCAGGTTACCCACGAAGGTTTCAGGTGTTGTCCCCTGGCACCGCTGGGTCTTAAAGAACCCAGTCCTTCACTGGTCTTGGTCACATGACCCACGTCTCCATGGTGCAGGTATATATAGGTGCATTGATGCATAGTCATAGTCATAGACATAGAAAACATTTCTGTTTTTTTAAATTTGTTAACATCACAATTTGAGAGAAAAAGCTCATTGAAGGTATAGTACATGTATTCAAAGGCTTTGTTATTTTTAGAAAATATGTTACATCACATATTTATACAATGTCATGACATCTGATGTGCTTTAAAAACAACAGGTACTGTTTTTTTCAGAATAAGATGTAAAGTACATTGCTTGTGGGTAGCTTGTATACAAGTACAGGTATAATATAATAGTAAATTTACCTCTTAGTGCCGGTGCACTTAATTCCTGTTGTTGACTATGAGTTTGGATTGGTGTCCATGACTCCGGTGTTCTTATTCTTGCCATGGTAGTGACATATATATATATATATATATATATATATATATATATATATATATATATATATATATATATACATACATATATATATATATATATATATATATATATATATATATATATATATATTCACTGAAAAAACCATAGGTTTCACACCAGTTATAGTTAGGAATTAGCATTTAAAAAACCTATTAAATTCACTGAAAAAACCATAGGTTTCACACCAGTTATAGTTAGCTGGAAATTTTACTGACATAAAACCATTGAAATTCCCACGTTATAGTTAGTTGGACTCACTATAACTTGCGCGCCTGCAATGCACTGCTGATGACGTCACATATTACATCACTCATGACATGGTCAGTGGCATCACTCATGACATCACTGATGACACCATCAAGTGAATGTGTGTCTTTCTGAAAAATAAATATTAGTGAGCAATGTTTACATTTTTAAATATATGTATTAGTGTTGCACTTTGTATATAAGTGGCTGCATGGGTTGGTGAGTAGCTACATGTGTATGTACATGGGATATTAGATGTTTTTCTTAGTATCAGTATGAGTGTCTATATGGTTTGATGGGGGTATCACTTAGCACATAGATGCATGATTGACTGACTCTCTGTTTGTATGTGTTTTGAAGACAGCATATGTGCAGGACTGTATGAGTGAATGAGTGTGTATATGTGTGTGTTACTGAGTGAATGACTGTCTCACTAGTGTCTTTATCAGTAACTACATATGTTTTAATCTAGTATATGTGAATATTGATGTATATAAGTGAGTATATGTGAGAGTAAGAGATTGTAAGAGTTCCTGTTTAAATAAGTATGTGTTTCTATAAGGGATTATTTAAGAGAATAAATATGTTTAAATTTCAATAGAAGTAAGGTGGTAGTGTGTGTATAGCTCTATATGCAAATAAACGGATGTTCAATTGTTTATTTGCATGTGTGAGTATGTGTGTGAGTAATTTTTGGATGATTGTCGGTGTGTAACAGGATGTATAGGTGTATCACTACATATGATGAGTGAGTATATATGTATGAGTGAGTATATTGAACTGTTTGTGAATGAGTAGATGTGTATATAGATGGTGGAATTACTGAATTGGTTGTTGAAACTGATATGGTTATCTCCATTTTTTTTATAAATGTTAGTTTCTATTTTTAAATATGTGTATCAAGGGTTACATTACAGTGAAAGGAGGTCTGTCACTTTGTCACAAGGATGGTGTCATCAGTGATGTCATGAGTGATGTCACTGACCATGTCATGAGTGATGTAATATGTGACATCATCAGCAGTGCATTGCACGCGCAAGTTATAGTGAGTCCATCTAACTATAACGTGGGAATTTCAATGGTTTTATGTCAGTAAAATTTCCAGCTAACTATAACTGGTGTGAAACCTATGGTTTTTTCAGTGAATCTAATAGGTTTTTTAAATGCTAATTCCTAACTATAACTGGTGTGAAACCTATGGTTTTTTCAGTGAATTTCAAAGGTTTTTTAAATGTTAATTCCTAACTATAAGTCTCAGTTTATAAGTAAGACTGTTAGCGCTCTAGTTCTTTAGAACACTCTGTGACATTCTGTCATTGGGCTATATTTGGGCTACATCAAGCTGATATTTGGGCTACATTTGTTTTTTTTTGTCTCTGGTGGCCATCTTTGGGCTACAATGGGCTACATTGGGCTACATTGGGCTACATTTGGGCTCTAACATATATATAGCCCAATGTAGCCCAATATATATTTTTTCAAAGTTAATTTTCGTAAAAACCACTTGAGCATATACATTGAGACATAGCAAAGGCACATCAGGCTACCAGTCCCTACAATTTTGGCAATTTTTTTTTTTACATATTTTTTTTTTTTTTTGTTTGTTTTGCCTTGGAGCGCTCCCGGTGCGCGCCCCGGTGAGCGCCCCGGAAAGCGTTGTTTTATGAAGCGCCCCGGGGAGCACACCGGGGAGCGTCCCGTAAGCGCCAATATCGCGAACGAAAACATGATCGTGACGTATCGCGTAGCCGTGACTGCGTGCTACGCACGGCGTAAACGCACCCAGAAGCACTCAAGCGAATACGATGGCGCAACGTAGGCGTCCGACGCGCTTACGCGACGCGCCCTTGGGCGCGCCCCGGGACGCATAGCGTAAGCGCGTCCGGTCATGTGACCTGAAAATAACACTTTTTATTGGTTCATAACAGTTTTGGTTTCATAATGATGAAGCCCCTGGTCATGTGACCTGAAAATAACACTTTTCATTGGTTCAATACATTTTTTTTTTTCAAAAGGATGAAAGACCCCACTTTTTTTCCTTATTCTGACTTTGTCCTTTGACTTAGGAAGACCTGTTTGTACTTCTCTGTACCTTTTTGATCTTTATAATGACTTCAGTAGCAGCAGCAGCTGGTGCATCTGTACCACCACCACCACCACAACCACCAAGAGGACCACCACAAGATATCATTGGTGGTCAACAAGAGGAGGAAGAGGAGGAGGAGGAGGAAGAAGGGAGGAGAAGATGGCTTGATGAACAAAATACCCCATACCAACCAAGACCACACATTATATGGGAGTTTTTTTTCCATCCCACAGGGGAAGAAAAAAGTAAATGCAGCCAAGGTGACTTGCAAAATCTGTGGCGTAGAACTTTCCAGGGGAAACCCGAATAAGAAATATTCATTTGGAAACAACACGATGATACGCCACATGCAGCGCAAGCATCCAATAAATTATTCTGCTGCAGAGATGAGGGAACTGGCCAGTAACCCTCCCCAATCCACAAGCACCACCTCAAAAAGGAAGCAACCCACTCCGTTGGCACCAAAGGAAAGTGAGACGATGCCGTGCATTCAGCCACGATTTGCAGATTTCCGAATTATCTGTAAATATTGTGGGAAGACCATCTACGGAGAACAGAGCGTAAAGCTCACCGTCCTTGCTGGGGACAACCACAAATGCCCCAATAAACCCTCATTATTTCTTTTCTTTTTTTTTTTTGCTCCAGTTGAGCCATTTTCAATTCCCTGTTTTTTCGTTTCTCCCCATGAAAAATACAAAAAAAATATAAAACTGTTCAGAAACCCAAAAAAGTACAAAATGTTAAAAAAATATATATATATATAAAACAAAAAAAAGAAGAAAAAAAACTGTTCTTTTTAGAACTACCACAAATTTATAAAAAAAAAGGCTACATTTTTAAAAAACTCTATTATTCATTTTTCCCCATGGGACGCTCCCCGGTCCGCTCCCCGGTACGCGTACCGGGCGCTCCCTCCGCGCAAATCAAAAAAAAAAAAATGTTGTTCCCTGCTGGGCCCTTTTATGGCCCCCACATCAAACCTAGGGGGTCAGGGGGGGTCTATCCCTGCCCCCTTATGGTCATTTCCCCCTTTGATTTTCCACCTCTTATGTCTCGATTTTACCGAGACACAAGATGATTGAATGTTTACAGACGCCCGAGATCCAATCAGCTTTCTGTGCGCAAGTCGCGTGGTGCGCCCGGAGCACTCCCCGGAGCGCGTACCGGGGCGCTGCCATAGATATATATATTTTTTTGAACCTAAATTACTCAAAATTCACTGGAGCACATATCTTGAGACATAGCAAAGGCACATCGGGCTACCAGTCCCTACAATTTTGCCAAGTTTGGTGGAAATCCATTCAGCCGTTCGGGCTAAAAGTGAAACCGACCGCCCTATGGAAATTAACATGGGGAAAACACGTTTTGGGACCCCCCTTTTATCTCGGCCCCCACTTGATGAATCCCCCCCAAACTTTCAGGGAAGGAGCGGGCCATTTTCTTGGAGAAATTCGCGAAGATTCATCCACCGGCGTCAAAGTTATTCCCAATAGAATGTGGCGGATTCCCTATGGAAAGTAGATCCTAACTATAACTCCCTACTGGCGACCGCCAGTAGGTAATAAAGCATTCTTAAACCTTTTAGAAACACTCAGTCACTTGAAGATGTCATGAGTGATGTTATTTAAGATGTCATCAGTGATGTCACTGACCATGTCATGAGTAATGTAATATGTGACATGTGTTGTTTTGAAACCCAGTCAGTAGTGGGATGGCTGGGTCAGAGGTTTATGTCTGTAAAGCCAACTAACGCTTTTCAGTGTACAAACACATACATATATATATATATATATATATATATATATATATATATATATATATATATATATATATATATATATATATGCACAGCCCTCCCACTGGCTGAAGAACAGCCAATCACAATGCAGGTCAGAGCATTTAAACCAACAAAGTACTATGTTTTATGTAGTGTACTCCCAGCATTGAAGAAGGAAATCCACTGAAACACATCTGTAAATATTTCACAATAACCTTGCAAGTGCTCCGTACCTGTTTACAAGTATGTATTTTACATGAGTTCCCGCCCTTGTACAATGGAGAAAGCACCCATCCTGAGTTCAGAGGTTGTTGGGGAGAACTGAGAAACGATTATGCAAACTGCCAGAACTACAGCTGACAGATTTTCCTGTCGACCATGCAAGGTTGGGAGTTATTCAAACTCAAAGTTGCTGAGCAATATGCCCAACGCCTATGGGCACATTAGTGTCAGTCATCCAGCTGCTGAGGCGAGGGGATATAAAGTCAGACACCAACTTGGTTTGCCATGAGGGACATTAACAAATGGAGGAACTGTGCAAACTGTGAAATCAGCGCAGATTGAAATGTCATGGGGCAGTCACATGAATGGGCCGATTGGGAGACATAGATGTTATTGGGGTATTTTATTTTTGACAACAATTGTGTGGTCACACCCCTGCACCTGATTGGCATGGTGGCCATAATTATGAAATTTGTAAAGATTTTCACAGTCCTCCCACTAGCTGAACAACAGCCAATCACAATGCAGGTCATAGCAGTGGAATGGCTGAAAGGTCAGAGGTTTATGTCGGTGAAGCCAACTAATGCTATGTTGTTATGATATGTTATGTTATACTTTTATTTGTATAGCGCACGGCTACTCAGAAAGAGTGTCCCGGCGCTTTATGCAGGCAGCTCAGCGTAAACAAACATAACAGCATAAAACAAAGACAAAGGAAAGGAGAAAAAGCCTAAAGGTTAAAAAGCCAGGTCTTAAGGCTCTTCCTAAACAGGAACAGATTGGGCGTACTGCGTAAAGTCAAAGGTAAGGAATTCCACAACTGGGGGGCCCTGAGACTGAAGGAACGGCCCCCAGTGCGAGCCTTCCTCACTCGAGGGACCACGGCCGTGAACAGGGATTCCGACCGAAGTGAGCGAGCCGGGCGATAAAAGGCAAGCCTTCGCTGCAGATACCTAGCTCCCGAGCCAAAAAGTGCTTTATGCACCAAGGTCAGAGTTTTAAACATAATCCACTTCCGGATGGGCAGCCAGTGAAGCGACTGTACCAACCCAGATGCTCTTGCTCGCCTATGAAGGCCATAGATGGCGCGGGCCGCGGAGTTCTGCACCACCTGCAGCCGCTGAACCAGATAGTCCGTGAGCCCTAAATATAGGGCGTTGGCATAATCCAATCTAGAGCCTATTAAGGCTTGAACAGTGACCTTTCTGTGCTCTTCTGTGAGCAGCGGTAAGAACTTCCGAAGCATCTTCAGGATGCCAAAACAAGTGCCCGTCAGACCAAGAATGTGCGATCTTAGCGTGAGTTTGTTATCAAACTTGACTCCCAAGTTTTTGGCCACCAGAGATGGCTGAGCAGGGGGACACATGTCCACTGGCCACCACTCGCGCCATTCAGGGTCTGCGGCGCAGCCAAGGAGCAAGACCTCAGACTTGTTGGAGTTGGCCTTGAGGCTGCTCCGCTGGAACCAATCAAAGACCATACCCAGGCACCCCTGGATACTCTCTCCATCAAATGCCTGATCTTTCCTGTACGTGAAGAGCAGTTGCGTGTCATCCGCGTAGGACACGATCTGGGCCCCAAAAGACTCCACCAGTTCCGCCAGTGGGGTCATAAAGATATTAAAAAGAGTCGGGCTCAACACAGAACCCTGTGGAACTCCGACTCCCAAAGGCGGCATCTCAGCGGAGCTCGGGGAGGCCCAGACCGTTTGTCGGCGGCCCCCCAGAAAAGATGTAAACCATTTGAGCACCGTCCCCCTAAGACCGATGTTATAGAGTCTGTCGAGAAGCGCCTCATGGGGACGGTGTCAAAGGCCGCCGACAGATCTAGCATGACAAGCATGGCCTTGCCTCCTGCGTCCAGTGTCTCCCGAATGACCTCTGACACCTCCAGGAGTGCCGTCTCCGTACTTAAATTAGGCCGGAATCCGGATTGTGAGGGGTGCAGTATGTCATTTGATTCTAGAAAGCTAGAAAGAACGCCATGCACATGCTTCTCCGTGATCTTAGCCAGAGCCGGGAGGAGGGATATTGGCCTGTAATTGGCCAGAACCTCGGCATCTAATCCAGGCTTCTTGAGGAGGGGGATCACCATAGCCCTTTTCCAGGACCGCGGGACCCTCCTCTCCCTCAAAGACGAATTCAGTAGGGGATTGACCAATGGGTTCACCACCGGCGCCATCCTGGCCAAAAATTTGGCCGGACAGGGGTCTAGTGGTGAGCCTGATTTCAGGCTGGCCAGAAGCACAATGGAAGCATCGGTGGAAACAGGGGGGAACTCCGCCAAAACAGCATCTGGCGTGGACGATGAAACAGGTCCCACCCCATTGCTAAAAAACCCTTCAACGGACCTCTCAGGAAAGGAGGCCTGGATCGATTTGATCTTATCCGTAAAGAACCTGGCAAGATCTCAGACCCACGACTCAGATGACACTATTTGAGGCAAATTAGATCTAGGAGCCATGAACTCCCTCACCACAGTGAAAACCCCCCTATATGAGTTGGAGGACGCCTCTATCCTTCTGGCAAGATATTCCTTTTTAGCATTGAGGATGTTGCGATGGTAGGCTTTAATCGCCAACCTATAGGCAAGTCTGGCCTCCCCATCATACTGGGAGCGCCATACCCTCTCGGCCACCTTACAATGGCTACAAGCGGTATGCAGCGCCTCCGTAAACCACGGCGCAGACAGTCGCTTGCCCATAAGCCGAGGGGCCATTGCAGGGGCTAAATCATTATGCCTCTCTACCAGCCAGCCCTGCAAGGCCTCTGTGTCTAGCTCCAGGTCACCCGAGAAGGGGCACGGATGGTCGACAAGCGCCTGGGCTAACAGCTCAGGCGTCACTCTGTGTAATGCCCTCGAGGCTGATCTAGACTGCATGGGGGCGCCACTGGGTAGTTGCTCACTCCCTAATATGGAGAACCTGACCAGCCTATGATCCGACCAAAGCACCGGGAGAAGTTCAATATCAGCTAGAGGGATCGACGAGAACACTTGATCCAGGGTGTGTCCCTTATCATGAGTGGGGCCAGTCAGAGAAGGAACCAGGCCCAGAGGGGCAGTAATGTCTAACAATTTGTTTGAGTCCGAGTCCTCAACCACATCCAAATGAAAATTAAAATCACCTGCCAGCAAACAATGCTGCGCAGACAGAGCCAATACAGAGATGGCAGCCTGGAGGTCCTCGAAAAAAGAGCCCACAGGTCCTGCAGGTCTATATACCAGCAGCCCTTTCAAAGCTTGGTGCGAGGTCAGCCTAATAGTAAAGGCGAGGGACTCAGAGCCTACGATAGTGTCCAAGGGGAGAATAGAGCAAGGAACACTCTTCTTCACAACCACCGCCACCCCACCTCCCCTTCCCTTGGCTCTGTCCTGACGGAAGATGTTATAGTCTGGTGGAATAGCCGCTAAGATGTCCGGATTTGACATCTCCCCCAACCAGGTTTCAGTCAACAAAAGGCATAGAGGTTTTTCCCTAACGAGAAGATCAAAAATGTCGAGGGCATGCCTGCCTACCGATCTCGTATTAAGCAGTAGGCAAAGATGTTTCACACAGACCTTGCCTAACTGGGGAGTGGCGGGGGGGCATAAACAGGCGACCAACCACATCCAGGGCAGAGCCGTTTCCCCCTAAAACGACCCGGAAAAACGGTTCGACAAGTACAAGAAGAAGTTTGCAAAGCCCGAAGGATCGCCGAAGAATAACAAATCATCCTCCCAGTGATAAAGAAAGAACCTTGTCAAGCCAGAGTCTCACGCCGCTCCGCCGCCTCCAGGACGCGGACAGGCGCAGACGGGCAGGACTCTGGCAAGACTCAGGCAAAGCGAGGGCAATCCCGCTACGCGATTTAAACCTAAGCTCACCCCTGGTAGCTATGGCACAGAACAGAAATGCTTAAGTGAACAAAAATGTGTAAAGCATTTAGAAGTAGCAAAATAGTTAAAAATACACAATGCAGTACAAAAACCTAATAAGTATGGTGATACCAGAACAACAAAAACCCAACGTGGGGAAACAGAGACATTAACTATAAAAAATGTAAGTGACAATAGCCGCAAAAAGTCCAAAGTGCCAATGGTAGTTAGTAGTCGCGGTACACCAGGATCTAGATGAATTTCAGGCTGACCACAATGGAGCCCTGGTCTTTGTAGATAGTAGAAGCCACCAGTAAATGTCCAGTCCATGTTCCATTTGCCACTGGTTTGCTGGGAATTTCCAGGAAAAGGACTCTTGCAGTCTGTTGCATATCTGTACACACACAAGTCCAACCAACTCAACCTTGCGGTGACTGCTTTGTCCTGGCTACAGTGGGGAGCAGGCCAATTCCTTCAGGGCCCATCGCTGGTCACAGGCAACAGGTCCAGTCCTTTTCTGTTCTTCAGCAGGTCCAGACAATGTTTTGAGGAAGGCAGTATTAGGGCCTAGCTTTGTAGGGTTCAACAGCCTGTGGATGGGGACCCCTTATACAACTCATAGTCCCTCTTTGATTATGGAGTAAGTTCCCAGTCTCAGGCCTACTTACTTTTTCATAAGTTAATTTGTGCCTTAGTAAAAATAGGCCCAAAATGCAATGTGTCAGAGCAAATCTAAAATGGCCAAATTCTTTACCAACACTAAACTGGGGCAGGGGGTGAGAAATGGAGTGGAATATGGATATCACCACTGAATACCGCCAACTAAACCTAACATCTAATTTAAATTGGGCCCTGTACCCATAACCAATCAGGAAACAGAAGTTTATAAAGACAGCAGGGTTTGTCAGCAAGCAACCTGACAGGGGATACACAAGAACTGCTACCAAAGAAACCTGCAAACCCCCTATTTCTTTCATGCATTAATACATCCAAAATGATAACCATTCAGTAGCCAATTCAAAGTCTAAAGAACCCAAACATTAACATAAATACATATTTTACTACATCTTAATCAAATCTTACATATTCTATATGTATCTGTCTGTTATATGGACACATACATGTTCTATCACTATATCATAATGTAGCAGACATACTTAAGTAAATCATTTGCAAATTAATACAAGTCAACCCCCTCTGTACTTAAAAGTGCAACCATCAAACTCAGTGATACACCAACAATTATCAACAGTCATTCAAATTCAACCAATGAAACTCCAATGCAGGCTTGAACATTAAGGTGGATAATAAGAAATGTTTTTCATCCTCCATCAGATTTTAGTTTGTTGGAAGCATAGCTTTACAATCCTTTGTTAGTTTACACAGTTTCATAAACATAACTTCACAGCAATATATACAATAAACACTTTCTCATATCTAACATTGTAGTTATCTAAAAATTCAGGTCGGTCATTTCTGGTGCAGACAGGCATTTTGGTGCTACAAGGACCCCCGATTGTTCACCTCCTTCCACAGGGCACTGAAATGTACAGTAGTCTTAGCCTGAGGCTTAGGATAGAGGGTGAAGGGGTGGCAGACTACTAACAAAATTATACATAAAGTTAGATGAAAAGAACAGCTCAGGTAAAAGCCACTGAACACGTCTGTTGAAAGCCAACATGTTTTGCCCAACCACTAATACTACGGACATGCCTTACCATCCATTACCTTTACACATCTTGACACAACCAATCATAAGTATTTTTATTTCTCATGCATATGCAAAAATCTATGGGAAATAAACCACTCCATAATGCAGTTAGGAAATGTACTTCAGAGGACTATACTACTGCGATGAGAGGACTGCACCTGCTCCTTGAAGCCTGCTCTGTACTCTCAGAGGACTGCCCTGCTGCTTGAGGACTGCCATACTTTATGATCCATATGTCTCCCTACACACTTGCTCCCTCCATGATTAACTGTTCATTCTGAAATGAATTGCTCCTCACCCCACCGTGGCAGTCACTGCGGATGTTGTAAGGCCAACCCTGAACCGCTGTTTTTTGTATACACATTACAACCCCAGGTTTGCTTATCGGGGTACCCTTGTTTTCTTATACTACTACTATGCTTTATGATCGCAGCACTACCTGACTGACTCCAAAGGCACTACAGGTATAGAATAAGCTCCAACCACCTAGAACCAGCACCTGGATCCTGTCTGGAGTGAATACTGCCCTCCAGTTGGTGCCACACAAATCCCAGACTTTTGGAAGTGGTGCTAAAGCTGCCCAAACATCCAAAAAAGGAAACTTGGGACTTTTCCCCAAAATGTGGCCTGAGAACTAACAGGAGACCTGGACCAACCTGCTCGCTATCCACCCAAGGTACATCACTGGTCATCCTAACTTTGCGCTACCTCCCTCTATGTTCTTCTGCACAACAACAAATCCTGTTCAGTAGCTCGTTGCAGAATGGGTATCCTGTCTTGTTGATCCATTGTCAGCTATAGCCTAGAGCTTTAACCAGATGAAGTTTTTGGCTTCCAAACAAGTGATAAAGTCTGAATGTACAAATCCTCACCATGACCTCACCCAGGGGATCTCCAATGAAGCCTCCTCCTTGGACACCACTGGCTGCCCTGCTCTGCAGAACATTACTTTCTCATCAACTTTTCCTTCAAATTTCTTCTAAGTCCGAAGGTAAGCCAAGACCAGTCCCAACCCACTTCCATCTACCATCACAGTTTACCATAAATGTAACCTTAAGTTCAGCGACCAGATACTCATGGTCGGCAATTTGGCAATGCGATGTTTTTGGTGATATTTTTCACCAAATACAATTTGTTTTGGTACCATTTTTTTTTTTTACAATTTTCGCTTTTTAAAAATAGATTTTTCTTGTTTTTTTCTTGTGTTGCAGTTTCACTTCATTCCTGGTTGTACACAGCATTAATACATTACATATTGCCTGCCAGTTAAGGTAAATGCACCAGTCAGGAGTTACCACATTTTTACATGTTTTAGGTGTGCAGAGTCTTAGAAACTGCAATAAATTCAGGACAAATGGGGGTGACCATGCTAAAATGGTAATTTTCAAACGTCTGCCAACACCCGGCAATTTTAAATGATGCCCTCAGGAACATCTATTTGTAAAGATCCCGACAATATCTGCATCTCTATTAATCCATTATACAGTGAAGATACTGTTATCTATAACAAATGTTATTTGTTCTCACATGATCCCTGTTATAGTTTTAGGTTTAGCCTAATGAAATCAGATATATGAATGTATCTTGCTTGGGCGGTTAGTATTTTATTTTCTACAGTTTCAAACATCTCTAAGTGGTGTCAATTTATCTGTTCTGGTGTAAGTCTCTTCGTGTTTGCTACCAAAACAAGCACTTGCAATGCAATTGGTCTCGTCTTTTGGACCTTACATGTCTCTAACTATGCAGCACATTAGCCTGGTTGCTGAAACATCTACTGTTCTTTAACATCGAGGGAAAGTAAGCACCGAACTGTGTGCCACGCCAGGTATGGGAACATATGGAGAGAAATAATGCCTTTCAGCGGTAAATTGTATAGTCCAAGCTCTGTTTTTAATATAAAATCAGGGCCTACGGTGGTCATATCATTGAAAATACAAGATTTGAAAAAAATATTATTGTCTATGGGGGCTTGTGGAAGATAATTTCTATGGAGTGAAATCTAGAGAATGCTAAAGTGATTCTGGTATTTTACTGACCTCTGCTGGTAGTTTTCTATCAAGAAATTTAAATAGAGGCAGTTGCCAGATTTTTTTTTAAAAGAAAGTCCCTCAGCAGAAATCAATTCTGGTATTTTACTGGCCTCTGCTGGACGTTTTCTATCAAGGTTACTGGGAAGGGTTGAAAAATCTGGTCTATTGTGCTACAGTTGTAAGGGCCCAATCTTATTGGTTGCACGTGCCTCACAAATGGCTACACCCAAGCGCCATTACAGGGTAAGTCTAGGTAGTGGGCGGAGGATTGTGCCTTCTTAATTTGTTTATATTAGGCTGAATATTTCCAATAGTTCATCGATATGTTTCAAGTGAGTTGTGTTTATTCAGATTCTCATACACTGTGTTCCTGGGACTGCAGAGACCAATTTGCCGCATTTACAAGGAACACGACCATCAGACATGAATCCCTGCCTTGAACAAGCCCTCGGAAAATTGGCCATACGGGCGAAACCCGAGTTGGCTGTTTTTCCTGTGTATGAGAATATAAATACACACAACGCATTTGAAACCTATCAATGTACTATTGGAAACTCTTCCGCCAAATAAACACAAATTAAGAAGGCACAATCCTCCGCCCCTACCTCTTTTTCTATCAAGACAGTTAAATAGATGCAGTTGAACAGAAAAAAAGTCCGTAAGCGGAAGCAAACAAGTCCTTGGGCTGATCTCCAGAGCCCATAACATGCATACACATATAAGTATATGAGTATTTCCTAAAGTATATACAAGAGGTCTCAAATGCTTGACCTAAAAATGAAACACGAAAGTTTTTGGTGTAAAATGGGATTGATTATTCAGGCTTGGGTTTTGTGAAGGTGTTGCTTGAAGTTCACTATCTCCCTACACATCCTCACTCTGAAATACTGACTGGAATATTCCTCATAAT